>NW_009713549.1:0-47571 GCF_000703405.1 Apaloderma vittatum | reverse complement strand
CTGAATACACAAGAAGCACATCTAGGTAGAGAAGAACAAGCAGCACTGTTAGCAGTTGAAGATTCCACTTTTGAGAGAGTGAAAGCAGCATTAAAACATCAGGAATGAAAAGGGAAATTGGATACGGAAGGTGACAAGCTAGCATCACTTCCAACTTCCCCTATCCTTCTCACCTCCTTCTGCAGCTAAGACCATCAAGAATAGTAGCTGTCAGTGCTAACTGTACAGATTCAGTTCTGTGGTCCTGAATATTCACAGTTAATTCACGGCATAAATGTTAAAGATGAACAGTTTTGTATATAAAGTAAGAATTAATGATAATGACTGAGAATTAACCATTAAGTGTGCTGCTAATCAATGAGTTCAGTAAAGTTTGTTTTTAAAGTTTAAAACTGGTCTGATTTATCAGTCTTCTAAACAAACCCTTCCTAGCAATCTGTAATTCCCTAATATACATACACACATTTTCAGTTGCAACATTGCAGTCAGTTATTTCCTGCCTTATCACAGAGCAAAGATTACTTTCTTCCTCTTTACAGATACAGTTTCCATATCTGAAGACTTCTGCTATGTCCCTCCTTCCTAGACAATGACATTAACTTTACGGTTCCTTAGAGATCCATGGCTTTTAGATTATGCTCATTATTGCTGGTCTCTAGGAGATATTTTCCAAATATCTGCATTTTTCTTGAGGTCCAATGCCCTGGACTTCGATGCAGCCCTTCAGATGAAGTCTCATGAGCAATGCATACAGAAGAACAATTATTTCATGTATCTATTTGATGATACTTCTGTTTACATTACTTGTAAGATATTTGTCCCTCTTTGCATAGAAGGAGGGCTCAGGTTAGCACTCAATGCAACCTAGGTTACTGCAGTGGTATGCTGGGATGGGTAGTACAAACCATCAACTGCCTGTTCCCTGACAATATATTTAATACTGTGGAAGACAGGCCCTGGCTTCAAGGCATGCAATGCATCCACACAAATCAAACAGATGGAAGCAAAATATACTGCAGGTCCATTTGCAGCAACTTGTCACAGGACTTCCTTGGTCTCCAGCAGAGAAGGTCAACAAAAGGACTAAGTGAGAATAAATGTAAGGAGCATGAACTGCTTAAAAACATGTCTCTCCTATCATTCCTCAGGGTCTCAAACTCCACTCCACCTACACAAGCTCCTCCAGTGCTGGAGGTCTCCTGAGACACCAGCAGTTTTCTTGTCTTGTCAAATCCTCCATCTTACCTGTGATTCAAAGGGTGTTTGTGCTAGTCACATGGATGAAAAAGCCTGTTTCCTCAGACTGAACACTTCACTTTACCCAGCACCCTCATCTCTGAGCAAAATTGGAGGGAATTTGTGTAGTGGGAGGCACCCAGCAGCAATAAAACCTCACTGGAGCTGCAAACGCTAACATCAGCAAGTGCTGACATCAGGAGCGCATAGGCTTTAAGCACCAGGCAGCTGTTAAAATCAGGAAGTGGGAACAAAGAAGGGGAAGGAGCAACACACTACCTCACTGATAGGCTGTATACAACAGATAAGGTGTAAACTGTGCTATTCATTGGACTGCACAGTCAAAAACCTGCAGCTACTCATTGTAAAGTGCCAAACAAAAAGGTAATTGTACAGATGCAGGATTTAAGGTAGTCAGAGGCATACAAACACATGTGCATGCACACATGTGCACACATATAATTCTGCTTCTCCCTCTCTCCTCTGTAGCTTCCTTATCTCCCTACTCATACTGTCAGCCTGGGACAGCCACAGAAGAAACCAGAAAAGGGGAAAACGGGGAAATGCGTGTGTAACCCATAGATGCAGATCACTTGAACAATCACACTTCTTTTTTCTTCTTTCTGAAGAAACGACTTTGTACTTCTGGTTGTACTAAAGTTACCTGCACCTGGGACCAATTCATCCCTTAAGTCGCCCCCTCACTTTTAATTAGGTCTGCATAGTTTTAACTAGATGCCACGTTTTACCTCCCTCCCCTTTTAATCAGTCATTAAAAGTGAGCACTCAGGATGGCAACACACAGTCTGTCATTGACTCCTCCACGGTACTGGCAGAAGTATGGTGGGTACTGTGAGGATGAAAGACATCTGAGTGGTCTTCAGGATGACTAACTCTGAATCATTTTGTTGCTGTCTTCATCTCTGCATTCTGATCTTCTCCTGCACAGAAATCAGAAGGTACCTACTCTGTGACAGCCCAAGCTACCAAAAATTCCCCAAAGAGGCAGAAAGAAGTATGTGATCAACAGACTAAACAGATATATACAGGTGCTCCGTGTAACACTTTCTCTTGCTCTGACATGCTTTTTACTCACTACCAGCCCCTACACTAGGTGTAATCCTCAGAAATGTAACAGCGGGCAGATAAAAAGAGGGCATCTGATATTCCTGTCTACCTGAAAATACATTTTTCTACAAGCAGCAAAACTGCAGAAATAAACGAGTAGGAAAGGAAGCTTCATGTTTCCCCTTTGTCAGCCCCCCATATTCACCATAATAACATCACCACACCACTCTCAGTTCTCCCTGCATTCTCTCACACACCCTCCTCTGATGTGCTCATATTCTCGTCATATTTCCTTACCCCCCTGTAACACTTTTCATTTCCTTCCCTCCTCATGTCTTGCTTTGGTCAAGGAAGAGGTACCTGTGTTGTGGCAGGTTCAGAGCTGCAAGCCTACCAGTTGGTGGACCAGCCTGCAGGGATGAGGGAAAAGTTCTGCAGAAATTCAGCATCTTTGGGTCTTCAACGCTCCTGTCAAATGTGGTGGTTGCTGGCCAGGCAACCAATGGGACAATGGCTAGAATGATGATGCATAAGTATCATTTCCTTAGAAAACCAGACTACAATAACACGGTATTTCCATACTAGTGTAGTATGGCCTCGTGTGACGGTTGAAGTTGGGGGATGTCACCTTCTCACTATAGGCTGAATTGCAAGAAACCTTTTGTAAAAGGAGTACCAGAGCCAAAGACTATGATGAGAGATGGATAATTCAGTGTCTTAGATCTGTAGTACATATATACGGTAATGAAGCATGTTTTAGTTAAAGGATGACAGAAATAGCAGCACCAGAAGGAAACCTTCAAAGGTGAGTCATTCCGTGCCTCTTTGATCAAGCATTACTCTCCACTGGAAATAGGAGATTACATCCAGTGCTGGCAACAGGACCTGACCAACTAGAACACTAAGGCAGGGAGATTGCCTCTCTTCCCCACCCATAAATATCAGTGTCAGAGCCAATCGCTGAACAAAAATTGCACAGGAAAGAGAAATAAATTATCTAATGCAGTGTGAGGTAGCAGAAAAATATTACACAAAAGTAAATTTCAAAGCCAGTATGACAGCATGTTTCAAAATTCTATTGGGGAAATAGGTGGCATCTGAGGGGAGCCACCAAAACATCTGGCTGCTTGTGAGTTCTAAGAGACTCTTTGATCCATTCCAAAAAAATATCACTGAGCTTTAAACAACTTATTAACAAAATTTTCATCTAAAGAAATACATCCCTAGAAAGCTTCTGCTTTCAAGAGAGGATGGTCTAATCATTTTGTTTTCCTTTTTTTGCAGCAAGCTGTACTGCAACAAATCACTCTCATTATTAGGTTTTCTTAGGTCACTAGTTACAGGCTGAAAATAACACATATCCAGATGTTTATACAGAGCTTATCATAACTTACGTTACATAAATCATGGTAGAGTGTTTATAGGGTTAAAATCAGACTACACAAAGCACTGAGACTACTCCAGGCAGCAATCCCACACCATTCAAGTAGGACAGCTGGCATTTAGCAGGTATTTTTACCTCCATCCATCTTCATTTTTCGCCCTCTCTGTCTCCCATTTTTGTAATTGCCCATCCCATTCTGCACAGGAACAAACACAGGCTCACCCACTCACTCCCATTTCTTCTCTTGCCAAGAAGAGCATCCTGCGTGGGATTCAGTCATTTGTTGTCCACAGAACTTCTGGTGCGTGTCTCCCTAAATAGCTGACATCTGGAGGAGCTAGATGCTACTTACACCCTCCTCAGCACGATCAGATGCTGCTAAAGAATGTGAACAAAATGTCTCATTTTTAAAGTATCTTCTGTTTACTCTCTCTACTTCTTTCTAATACTTATTTTTCAGAGATTCATAGTCCACTACATATAGTGATCAGCTTTCAAAGCCCTTATTCTCAGTGACACAGAGAGACCGATGTAGAATCATACGCTGATAACAATCGTTTACTTCTACTGTCCAGCACTCACTTCTGCAATACACTTACTGGTTTTTAGGAAGAATGTATCACTCTAGAACCCTGCTGCAGAGATAAGAACATAACCTGGGTACCCATGGCAGCATTTCAGTTCTTTAATTAATAGATCCCCTCCTTCCTCTTCATTATTCAATGGACAGATTAATTTTTATAGCAACTAAAACAGGGGTTTCACAGACTACAGAATTTTCTAACTAGACAGATGTGTTTCACGTAATGATTGTTTCTGCCTCACAAACAAATTCAGAGTCTACAACAACATGATCCTGCAATTAAAGGCCAAAAGGAATTCAGAAAGAGGAAGATGTTACACATTTACTTCCAGCATGCCTCAATTTTGAATGCTTGATTTTCCAACAAAACCCAAAATCACTCAGAGCAGGGTTGTTGCTGGCTTTTTTTAATGTTCTCTCTCACACACAGACCTATCTATTCATGAGGATGTGCAATATGGCTTCATTTAAAAAATACAACTAGGATGCACATGCCTCAAGTCACCCAGGCAAAAGAAATACAAACAGCCAGAAAAGTGATGGGTAGCACAAATGCATCTAAATTGATAAAATTGCTGTTGCTAGAACACACACACTGCAATCTCGTTCCCTTTTGGTTTATTCAAGGTACCCTGTTATTTTCCTCCAATCCTTTCCAAAGTGCTCTTGTTAGCAGGCTGAGAGAATTAAGTTAAGTTGACTCACCAATATTAATAGGTCTCTCTAATTCAATAGCGGCATGTTCAGAGAATGCCACCTGCCTTCTCTTTAAGCAAAAGATACTGAAATACAGCCGACACTCTGCCAAGTTGTTTCAAAAGCTAAAATTAGACACACCTGTTTTAACAGTTGTTTCAGCAGCTGGACACTGGGATGTGGATCAGTAAGATTTACACACAGCTTTCTCCCCTCAGAGCCAGTAGTGCTACCTCAGTGCCTCACCATGTTTTAGTGCCTCACCATGTTCCAGGCCATAGTGTGAATGAATCAAAAGAGGTCAGGGTGTTCCTCTTTCCCAGTGCTGATCCTTGCTACAGTGCAAGAAAAATTGCCTATTCAGTGGACTACGGGATCAAGACATACTGGTCTTAATCTACTAGTATACAAGGACAAGATCTTGAACAATATATAAACCAACGCAGTGATAAGCTACAGGTATAAAATTGCAGGCTTGCGAGGTCTGTACTCTTCCCTTCTCTGCAATGAGTTGTCAATGCTGATCGTGAAAACCAGCAAGTGAATTCTGCCGACTTTTCAATTACTGATCTTGGATAATTCATCTAACATGCAAAACCCACTTTCCCAGCATCTAAAGCACAACTATCCCACCAGTTGCCTTCACACTCAACGTGCACTTCCACTGCAGAAACCTATGGCCTGTTGGAAACTGAAAACACTAAGCTGTTATAAAAGAACTGTCTGTAAAGTAAAGACAAAATAAATTAAATCTTTCTGAAATTAGACTTTAAGCATACACTTTAAGTATTAACTGAAACTGTTTCCAAGCTTCTATATCTAACCAAGTTGAGAAACTCAGTACCTTGTCCTAAAAGGAGTACAAAATTTCCTAAAGTTGCTGTATTTTGCACTCTAGTTCTGTTTCCCATTTTCACTGAGGCAAAATCAGTTTATACAGGGCTATCCAGAGCCACTTATTCTCAATCCAGTGGCAACCCCTCCAGTGTGATTGTGGGACCAAGCGGTAAACAGATCAGTGAGATAATCTATGTTATGAAGAAGCATGCAAATACAGGAGCTATGTGAATTTGTGTTGCAACTAAGAAAAAGACAGAAGAGAATTCTCAAGACAATTCTCAAAGCTACAGCTGGCCCTGTAGTCTTAGAGTTCCCATACAATTAGAAACCATAAATTTTTAGATGTGAATGCACTCGGGTATGTAAAAGTAAAAATCTCCCAGAGCATGTGCTCATCTATACAGGCCCCTGGGATGGGCACCTGCGTGTTTTCAAAAAGACACACATGCATTTACGCATACGAATCCAGAGAGGTAGCATGCACATCTATGGAGATAATTTGTAATGTACAAAAACATATGCAAGCATACAACCATGCCCACACAGATCTACAGCCAAGGGAGTAGATGCCTCAGAGCACATCATCAAGTTCCCATCAAACACACCTCAGATTTTCTCTTTCAAACAGAAGGTCTACTTTGGTTGTCAAACCCAGTAATAAATGCTTGTCAAGATAATTTCTGATGGGATCTAAAAGCGCTTGGAAAAGTGGGGCCACCACGGTTAACCTGCACAAGTGGAATTCAAGAGCAGTGAAGACAGAGAGATGGTGACACAAAGACTCTTCCCCTCTTTCTGGGAAATAATGAACAAATCCTTCAGAGTGATTACTCTGTTACACCTACTGGCCTTGCTCTCAAGTCTGTATTAGACAGAAGATGTTCCTATCTTCCCTCAGATTAAATGTGCCTAGCAAAAAGCCATCACAGAGTGGCACGATAATTATCTTTACTCATTAGAAAGCAAGCCCTGGACCTGACTGAATATGACTCCTCTGTCAAGGCCCTTTCTGGGTTGTAACAGTACTCAGCCAATATCAACGGGCACAACGCTTCATGTGAACAAAACAGAGCAATTTATCAAGTAATCTTGTCTTTTTGTTTGCTTTCTCTCTTCTAAGCCTGCTGAGTGAGGTGGGAAGGTGCCAAATTCCTTTTTAACTTGTATAAATGAATCTAAATGTCACAGAAGAGCCTTGTTAAGTGAAAAGCCTTCCAAATGTTTTTCTCTCATATCTAAAATGGATTGCTCATTTTTTATCTTTAATTAAAAAAAGACACACTCTCAGACCACTGCCCTTCACCAGTGACCCACAGCAGACCTTCTAGTGTTCTCCTATAGCAGCATTCACCACAGCGCAAGGTACAGCTTTGCTCAGGGAAACCAGGAAGAAGAGAAAACATGTAGGTAAAGATAAAGGTGAAAATTCCTCCAGCTTCAGCATGAGCAGACCTAAGGAGCCTCTCTTTCAGAACAGACGGGCTCCCTCATCTTTTTTTAAATGCGTTTGAACAATATTCATCGCCTTGCTTCTTTTCTATTAACATGAGCCTGAAGTAAGTGCCTAAACCTCAGGAGCTGTGACCCCAGAGACTGCAGCACCACCAGGCAATGCCAAGGTCTCTGCAGAACACCCGCCCTGCTGCAGGTAGTGCAGCTAGGACAATATTTAAAAAAAGGTGAGTGAGAACAGCTCACACTTCCACACTGGTGCTCATACGGATGTGAGCCTTGTAGACAACCATGCTGAGAAAGATGGGTGGTGTGGTAAGTTGTTATGGGAGCTGTGTGATAGCAGATGAGGGCAGGCAGCACTGGCTAGTCTGCAAACTGGAGAATTAGGCAGAACTGCAGGGTTCAACTGTGCCTAGTGGCCTCAGTGAATCAGCTCCTTCCCTTTTAGTACAACCAGCCATGGTCTTTTCATCACCCCAAAGGCCTATCCCCTTGGTCTGCCCCATTCCTCCATGTTCTCAGCTAAAAAAAGACCTGGACTATAGACTGCATTTCCGATTTTACTAGAAAGATGTCAAAAGAAGCATCTTTTTTTGTTCTGCAACCAAGTACAGGACTCAAAATCTGCTGCAAAATGGTATTACTATGCAGCAGTAGGAGCAGAACTGTCAAGCGAGATGTGTGGTCTCAAAACAGGATGGCATTTAATCGCACAAAACTTATTCTTCAAGTCATCACATAATCTACAAGAACACAGACAACACATATAATCTACAAAAGCAGAGTTAGCCTGCAGAATTCATAAGACTCCTACTTCCAAAATTAATGTCTCTGCATGATTCCACTGCAACCCTTCTGACACCTAACTCAAGAGAGACCTTCTACACTGGAAAAATGAAGTCTCACAAAGGCCATTTTCCTTTTTCATCATCTGCCATGCTTGGCCCATTTCCAAGCAAAAATAAGGGCCTTTCCATTCCAGGCTATAATCCAGAAGCTCGGACTAGTAAAAGTACCAGCCTCTAAAGTCCAAGTCTGGGAGCAAAAAGTGCAAAAAGAGTGATTTATAATTTTTTTAACATAGCAGCATTTGTTTTATTTACCTTTCCCTTTTGGATTTGGGGAAGAGGAGAGGGAAACTGGGGATGTGTATTTGTGCTTTCATCTCTAACAGCTAGAAAATTTCTTTACAGAAAAATTAAATGAGCAGATACAATGACACATCATGTGCCTGCAGGAGCTCAGATTTTAAGATACGCATCAGCCACCAGTGGCCTCAAAATTAAATTATGTACTAGCAATAAAAAGACATATCTAAAAACCAACCAGAATTCTTGATCAGTGAACATTTCAAAATCTTTGTTTTGCAGAGGCACATCCAGGTGTTTGCTAGGCAGGTGTACCAGAATGCTACTTCACTGGAGCAGTGTTTAACTGCTCTGATCATTTAAATATGCATTTATTTGCCTTTAGAGTGAGAAAATGAAAAGCTAAAATAGAGTTGTTTTGTGGCCCCACTACTAGTTATTAGACTTCCCAGCTAGGTAAAACTTGTGTAGGCAAAAGTGCTCTCCATTGCAGTGTCTTAGCTTTACTAAAACTAATTGTCTCCCAAGAATCTGACTTATTTCTCTGTCTCCTCTCTACTGTGACCACCCACTTGCTTCCTTCTTTTTTCCTTGCTCACCTCCCTGTTTCATGGACTATAACAGGACAAGAAGCAAGAGCAGCACACACATAACCCTATCTCATTGAAAAATGCTGTAAGCAGCAAGGTAATTTCAGCAAATAGTCCCTTCTCACTATTGCTGGCTGGCATCTTATTTGCATAAGGATGAACCACGCAGCCATGTTATCGCTCCTCTTCTGCAATACCACAGTCTGAGCCCAGGTAGCTTTAAACAGGGTTATGCTTTCTCTCATGCCCTCTTGCAAGCTTGGTGCTCTGCCAAGTGACTGCAGAATGGATGCACTGCTTGCTGAATATTCCCCACGCGGCAGGCCAACAGGAGCTCCGAGGGGGAGGTGCATTCAAGCTCCTGAAGCGAAAGCCTGGCAAAAAGAATGAGCTTTCCTGCTGCCTTGAAAATGATGGATGTACACAGAGGCTTTGCACAACCTACAGCCATATGATTCCCCCACGCTGTCCCCAGGAACGCTGCACACAATATAAATTGCCACACAAAGAAACATGCTCAACAGCACTGATATGAACGTGACCTGGAACAAGCAGTAACGTAACAGGCAATGCAACTCCACTGCACAGGATCAACCTTTCCTTGAAGGGTGTGCCCATATGCATAGTCTACATATTCAGATATTAGATTAATGGCTGGCACATTCAAGAGGATGTTAGGAGATAATCTGGCTTGTTCGTTTTGGATAAGATTAATCACACAATGATTTGGGTTGGAAGGGACCTTTAAAGGTCATCTAGTCCAACCTCCCTGCAGTCAGCAGGGACATCTTTAACTAGATCAGGTTGCTCAGAGCCCTGTCCAACCTGAACTCAAATGTTTCCAGAGATGGAGCCTTCACCACCTCTCTGGGCCTGTTCCAGTGTTTCTTCCTTATATCTAGTCTAAATCTTCCCTCTTTCAGTTTAAAACCATCACCCCTTGTCTTATCACAACAGATCCTGCTAAAAGTTTGTCCTCATCATTATTATAGGTCCCCTTTAAGTACTGGAAGCTCGATATAAGGTCTCCCCAGAGCCTTCTCTTCTCCAGGCTGAGTAACTCTAACACTCTCAGTCTTTTTTCATAGCAGAGGTATTCCAGACCCCTGATTATCTTTGTGGCCTTCCTCTGGTCCTGCTCCAACAGCTCCATGTATTCCTTGTGCTAAGGGCTTCAGAGCTGCACACAGCACTCCAGGTAGGGTCTCACCAGAGCAGAGCAGAGGGCCAGAATCACCTCCCTCGACCTGCTGCCCATGCTTCTTTTGACACAGCCCAGGATACAGTTGGCTTTCTGGGCTGTGAACATACATTCCTGGTTCATGTCCAGCTTTTCATCTACCAGTACTCCCAAATTCTTCTCCCCAGGGCTGCTCTCTATCACATTATCCCCCAGCTGGGATTGATAATGATTGCCCTAATCCAGATGCAGGACCTTGCATTTGTCCTTATTGAACCTCATGAGGTTCACACAGGCCAACTTTTCAAGGTTGTCCAGGTGCCTCTGGATGGCATCCTGTCCCTCAGGCATGTCAACTGCACCACTCAGCTGTGTCCTGTCTGCGAACTTGATGAGGGTGCACTTGATTCCCCTGTCTATATCACTGACGAAGATATTAAACAGCACAGGTCCCACTACAGTCTCCTGAGGGACACTACTTGTCACCGATCTCCATTTGGACATTGAGGGTTTCTGTCAAGGTGTAGGCTTATGAAAAAAGTTGAGGTCATATCCAGCAGGAAAGACTAAATTACAAAAACTACGTAGTTTAACCTCAGCAGTCCCCTTGCAAAAGTAGCTATAAGAATCCCTGGCCAGTGTGATCCCAGCAGCCCACATATAATTCACCTCCATGATGTTCTCAAGCAAGGGCTATGCATTTACAGTAGGTCACATACTAAATACAATTTGTGGCTGGCTAGCAATAAGAAAGCATGCTGCTAGTGAAGGTTAAGGATCAGCACAATATTTTTGTGTCAGTTGTGACAGACATTCAGGTAAATGTCTGCTTTTGCTGGGGAAATGGCCTGAGAAGGTTATGCAGTACCACTGACATTTCATTTTTTGTATTGGCCTATTAACAAATTTCACCAGAGTCACAAATACTAGTATAAACAAATACATGGTTACATTTGGCTAAGTTTTCGAAAGTTTCGTAAATTCCTCATTAGTTACAGAAAAAAATAGAGTTTGCTCGTGGATAATTTATGTCACATTCATACAGAATACCAAACGATGTGGCAGTAGCAAGAAGAGACCTCAAGAGTCTCCTGCTCCAAAGCCACAGCCTTCTAGGCTGCAGAAGACCTGATCTCCCTAAAGCAAGTGCCAAATGAAAACCCCAGCATGCTCTCATCAGCTCTAGCTCTACTCAATACAGTAGCAGAACACTCAGTTTTATTCTACAATGATTGCGTAACCCTGAAAACATATGAAAATACCATTCAAAATCCACAACTCCACAAATAAATGGTCTACTATAAAGGAATAGTTTATATTTGTAAAATGTATGATATCAAACTATTCCAAAGAAATTTAGTTCCACAGAGTACACAGAAAGCAGGTATTAATAACTTCTAACTTGTAGGGAGCCCAGCTGAGGCAGTGATGGACAGAACAGACAGTGTCTGCCGCAGGCCCCAGTCATTAGATTGGATTCTCTTCCATTCTACCAAGAGCAAGCACTGCTAATTTTAATGTTATTGATTTCTAGGCATAAATTCCTGCACAAATATAGCATAAAAGCAGTCCCTGGTTTCCATGTGTGTATGTTCAGATACAGCCTCTAATTACACTAGCACAGGCTACTCTTTTTGACGTGACCTTTCCTTCCTTCAGCACACAGGAAGAATAGTCTGTTGAAGGTCCTGTTACTTGATGCTATGTTTTATCTTCATGGCTCCATTTGTGGCCCCTTCTGCAGGCTATACTAATTTTGCTCTGAAGAGTCATTTATTTCCATGTGGGCTTTTCTGTGGTGCCACTCAGCAGAGCACTGGACTGTTTTGCAAAAACTAATTACTTTGGACAACACCTTTCTGAGGTGATAGGCTCATTTTACAAATGTAGAGCTCAGGAACAGGGGAATTAAGTCAAACTGCTCACCAGTATTGAATGTGCAATTTCAGATTGCAAATTCTGATTACACAGAGCACTTAGCACCTTATGGCATCTTACGTATTTAAAGCACATTTAGTGCTGACTTGATTGCTATTTTCAGGGCTCAATATTGTTTCCATCCAAGTGACACAATCCCAGGTTGGGGACCAGAACATAAGGAACACAGAATTCAAGGATGGCCTGAGAAAAAAAATTATTTTAGTAACTTAACCAAGATCATATCACGACTCTGGGGAAGAAAGAAGGATAGACAGAATAAGATGCTCCTTAATCAAACACTTTACTCCAGAGGCCTCCCTCATAAAAGCCCCTTGCTTCACTTGCTACACATCCCACTTCAGTAAAATTGAAGCAGGCATCATATGTACAAAGCCATCATTTTGACAGCAGATCCCAAATTTATGCCAGAAGGTCTTTTTTTCTGTACACAACAAGGGGAGAAAGTCAAAGGGGAGAAATAATAAGTAAAGCTGCTACCTGAGTCCACATCACAAAGCCTATACCAAAGGAGCACAAGTTCACCAGCGCTAATTTTTGAACGCTTGACTTTGCATTAGCCCAGTCTTTCAGATTTGTTAAATATGGAATAGTTGTGGGGTTTGTATAAATATTTATGGATATATAGATTTCTAAAAACAGACATACAAACGCATCATACACATATAAAAACAGAGTTCTCTGAAACTTACTTAAACTTTCAGTGAGTTCCTTTTGATTTAAAGAGATGCTACCATATCTACTAGCATTTGTTTTACATTTTTTATTGAACAAATCTAGAACTGAAAACAAGATTTCCTTCAAATTCCCCTACCTGCATGATGCAAGGAAATGAAAATGCCTGTCAGCAAAAGTAATGTGTTTAATACTATGCCAGTCCTAAACATCAGTAGAGATTTCTGTGTATTGCAGATAATTCTATCACCAAGCCATATTGCTCTGTAATGTGCTTTTATCTTTGCTGTAGGATAATATCAATATTTCAAGTGTGAGCGAAAGAATGTTTTATGAGATTGATGTGGGAAAATACAGTGACAAGTACATAAAAAAGGGCAGAGAAAAATGTCAGGTAGTCATCATAAAATACCTTCCATTCCCACTAGAGTTTGTCTAGTTTATCCAATTCTAATCAATAAGTTGAGGCCCATTGGGGCCCAGGTGACTTTGATTAGATTCTTGGTGCCAAAGAAGAACAGCAAGCAAAACAGAGCACAGATAATGGGGTGGGGGGCTATCACCTACATCCTAGAAACCTAGACCTTTACAGGCCAAAAAGTCATATTTTGTTAAGCTTTTAAATTAAAAAGAAGTAGCAATTTTTGAAAGAAGGAAACAGAATGGGAGAAGGGGACAATTAAGCCATTTGCCATATTATACACATGCCTGGATAAGGCCATATCATGCAGGGCAAATAAACCCAGAGAACAACCTCTGCAAATCCACAATGATGCCCTGAGCAGGCAACTCTGGGCACTGCTGGAACCTGAGCATGAAAGTGCCCAAACAAGAAGTTATCCCTCCATGGCTCTGGCTGAGTGAGTTACTCACTTCTTTCCTACCTCTGAAAAGGACTTCACTCTTCTGAGGAAAATCTCTCTGTTACAGTTACAATTATACTAAGTAAAAAGGTGTTTTTCCCCAGTACAGTTAAGTGGCTATCTGTGCCCCACACTTGCACAAGATATCAGCTTGTTTACATAAGCTCTCCATGTAACTCTTCTGACAAATCCACGAACAAAGACTGTTTGTCATATTGTCTTTTTTTCCCCTAGGGCTTGCAGTTCCTCCCTGTCTGACAACAGAACTGATGACTATTACTTAACTTCTTTCCACGTTAACACTGCAGCTGTTCCGTCAGACTGATGTTGTACTGTAGCTGGGTGTTAGGTACCTCAATATCTGGGTGTTGAACTGAGAATCGTTAGAGGAATCTGAGTTTCAAGAAAAGAGTGATCAGCATCCTCTGCAATCAGTTTTAAAACTCAGTTTCAAACTTTAAAATTGAGGTAATCACAACCACTACTTCTGTAAATCTTGACTGTTTTGATCAAAAGCAAAAGGAAGGCTCGCAGCCCAATCTTTTCTAAAGCACCCTCCAACTCTACTGTCCCCACATCTCCAACTTAACATGCTGTCCCTGGGAACATTCAGAGGGTTTTTATTCCATCTGGAACAGTGTTCATTTTAAAGCCAACTTCAAGAAAACATCTAAATATCTCTTAGAAAATAACTCTTACTATACCTTTTATGATGTTACATTATTACCAGGTAGTAAATTAATTTGTTTCTCCAAATCCCTTACAAACTTGTTTTAAATACATAAATAAAAAGAGGGAATTTCAGTGGATATTATTTCACAATATGTGGATTTGAGATATTTTAATAGGAAATGCACCTCCAAGCTAAGAGGTATGAATTGTACACTGAAGGGAATGGTTTAATACACTGTTTAATGCTATCATCAAAACTGATGGTAACATGATAGCTTTTATATATTTTAACATTTCTTTAGAGATGGAAAAAATGAGAGTAAGAACCATATTTGTATTTTAGCTAAATGTCAGAAGGTATACTAAACCAGCCAGGTGGGACATAGCTCGTATAACATTCCCTATCGCTGACCAAAAATTATTATCTGAACAGAAAGATCCCATGGCAGAGAGGTTGCAACTGGAAGATCTTTAAGACCCCTTCCAACCCAAACCGTTCTATGACTCAAGTTAACCAAGTCGGTTCTAAGTCTTTGAGATATTGCTGCAAAATGAGTACTTTTAGACTTCTAAAATGCCATATAAAAGTAAAGTTGTCCTTTCAGTATCTTTTAGCAGGTCTGTGCCTAAATCATGCAAGCTCTAGCAAAAAGTATTAGCTTGTACATAAATGTTTTCTCTTGCTTTTTTATTCTTTCAATGAACAGGAAGTCTCCAGGGTCCTGTTAACCACAAACAGCTAAGACTCTTGCACTTGTCAACAGAAACAGGTTTTACACCTAACAATAAAGTATTCTGGCACTTTACAATGTGTATTTGTTCTTAGCTTTATACCCCTTAAAGGAATGCTGGCACTTTTACACATTCATTGGGGATAAATGGGGAACACATGAAGCCACCCTGTGCTCTCTCTCTGAAGGACAGGGACTTGGCTCATTCCATTATCTTCTTGAGCAGACAGCACATCCAAATAGTCAGGCAACATTTTTCCAAGTCAGTGTTTGGAAATATCAAGTATATAGGACAAGTTCCAAATTTCTCTCATGTTGGGTTCCTGACAGAGCAGCAGTTCCCATTCTCCTCCCAGTCATGACCTCTGGTTCCCATGGCAGTAGGAAAACAAACAAACAAACTAGGTTAGGATGGTATATGAGAGCACAAGTAATAGAAATTTCCAAGAGGGAGCATATGCCTGATATAGGTTCTCATGAAGACCAAACCCAGAGCCCATATGTGGCTACTGACCTGAAGTGTGTGCCTTGCACTCTCCTCTTATTAGGGAGCATGTTTTCTACGTGGGAGAAGTCAAGAAGTAGACAGTTTTTCCAGGTTGGAGCTGAAGATTGGAGACTTCACCTTTTTGGTAGCTTCATCTCCTTTCATAGGTGAAGAGTCCCGACCATGTGTTTTCATATCAAGATATATTTGCCTAACCTTAGCACAGGCAGGGGGAAAAAAGAATTCCAGGATTTTAGAAAGTGAGGTTTTTTTTAGAAAGTACTAGTTCTTAGTTCTGACAAATACGTGTCTGGAGGAGCAGAAAGGGAATTACACAGGTAATCAATTTGAGGCTCTGAGCTGCCCTATCCTCCCTTCGCTGCCCTCTCCACATTCACACTACAACGTGGCCCTTTCTCCAGTGCTCCTGTGAATTCTTAGACCTGGCTTCTCTCAGAACTGACCTGCATTTACTTAACTATGCATTCAAACACATTTATACATATTTACTTTAATATCTTCAAAAGCTTTACAGAGATAGTATTGTTTTTCCCCGAAGTATGAAAACACAGCACATTTTAGATTCAGTTATTCTTTACTTAAAGAATAAACAGCTGGTAATTTTATATAATCTGGTCTTAACTTGGTGTACAAAGACAGTACACTTTCTAGATTTAAAGCTGCTTCAGGAAATGAAGAACTCAACCTTATAAATACATCTAGTTTCTCATAGCTCTGATAGGCTATCCTCTTCAACTTCTTTGTAGCTTTAAAAGATTTTATTAAAAAAACAGTAACATACTATTATTTCCTACTTGGGGGCTATAAGCATTGCACATTTCACAGGGTGAAGGTTATTTTCTGTTTTTTAAGCAAGTTGATTTGGGACTTAAAACTGTCTGTTTAATTAAGTGCTGCACTTGTGGATTCTCTCTGAGTGCTGACCCGGCCAGGCACTGCTCTTCAGCTCTGCCATTATGTCACAACTGATCTCTAACTCTTCCATCTGTGCACTATTCATTGCCTCTCCTCATGCTTGTCTGCTGCTTATTTATAAATTAAACTCTGCCATCATGGCATTCACTAGCTTACCTAAAAGAGGGTCTAAATTTGCAGAATAAAATGCTGAAGTTGCACAAACACTCCCCACATTGTGGAAAAAAAACTATCCCATTTCAGAAACAGCAGAGTTACTGTGGATATTTGAAGTATTTCCACTTGGGGCTACTGTAAGTATCACCATTTGACGCAGCCATTTTGGATTTTGAGCAGGCATGAGGGCATAAACTAGCTTACTGAGAATCATATGATGATAACAGCCTGGCTTGCAATATATTGGAAAAGCAATCACCACCAGTAGGCAGTTCAGCTTCCCGCAGATTCAGAAAGCCTCTGCATAAGTAAGTGACTAGAGGCTGAAAATCCCTAGGCATTTTAGAGCCATACTCTGTCAGAAATAAGCCCTAGGGGCCAGATCCTCAGGTAGAAGTCATCATATTCCCATCGCCTTTGGGAAGTCTTTGTAATTTATACTAGCTGGGGAAACAGCTTTTATATGCGCAGCCTCCCTAACTCTCTTCCTACAACACCTTGAATAAATTGAGAATGATAAAAACTAAAAGCGTATGAGTGCATGAAAACAAAGCAAGTCTTGCTCTATCTCATACCAGTAAGAAGCTGAAAAAGACAGAGCTCAGAATAGTAGCTTCAGATCCACTCTGACACACAGAACAAAATCTGGCCAAGGCGACCTCCAGAATTAGGAGCACGACTCTTGGTCTGTTTTCTTATCTCTGTTATGCTTTCTTCCTGACCTTGGATAAGTTGATTAACCTTTCTTTTCTAAGTTTCTCTAACTGTGGTATGCTTCTGTACCTCCCGTAGAGGTTGTGGTGCTTAATTGGCCAATCTCTCTCAAATACTTGAAGTACTTTGGATGAAATATGTTGTGCAAGAGAAATAATTGAAGTCAATGGAGCTGTGACAACTGACACTAGCTGAGGATCTTCCCCCCGGTGTTTAATAGGATCAGAAGGAGGCTTAGTTAAAATGACAGGAAGCCAGAGAGACATTTGGTGGTAATGAGATCATAAATGAGTCAAAGGGGTTACTATTTGCTGTGGTAATACTCAGCATTTTTCATCTTCCAGGCACTCTGTCAGCATTCATTAATTCTCAGAACTCCCCTTAAACAGAGATCTGTAATATGTCCCCCGTTTTACAGGTAAGAAAAATCAGGCAGATGGGTGATGTGACTTGCCCAACAGAACAAGATGTGAGAAACCAAACTTGAGGCCCTGGCTCCTAAGCCTATTCTCAGGGCTCCCTTTCCACCACTCTTCAGTTTTGTATTTATGTATTTAATTTTTTATTTCAATTATGAAAGCCTATCTCCTGCTCCCATCTCTGCAATCATCCCTGCCCAACTCTCTACTAGATAGTGCTCAGATGCTCTTCCATAAACTTCTCAAAGCTTGCAGACAGAAAGTGAAGCCGAGGGGAACGCTGCTGGGCTGAGCAGCTCTCCTTGTCTCAACAGACCCTTCCCCTAAGCACTAAGAAAGAAACGACGGTATTTGAGCTTGCAAATATTGCTCCTTGTTCACTCTCAGTCCCACACAGCACCTGGCCACTTCACGGAAACCTCTCTGCTCAGAAGCGGTTCTTATGAGAATACGCCAGGACAGGGTCTGTCGCTTCAGACTGCCTATTGCTCATTGCAAGAGGAAATTCGTGACCTGCTTAAGCCCCTAGGAGAAATTATTGTTGTTACTTCAGCTCCTGAAGATGCCTGCTGTTAGAGGATGCAAGGCTGAGGTTATGTAAGTGTGCTGGCTACATCCAGGTTGTTCCCAGGGAGCCCAACTGCAGCTTCCAACCCCCCCTGTTATGGGTGCCAGGCAAGGGGTTTTTGGGTGCTCAGACTGAATAATAGCCTCAAGCAGAGTCTCCGCGGATTAGTTTCTGTGTAAAGGGAATAGATGTATCTGAATCAGTACCCTACTTGAAAATACGAAAGTATATTGTGTGCCTGGATGCTGCTGTGCTCAAGTGTCCCAGCAGATGGAAGAATAACATGAAATGAGACAAATTATTCAACTGTTATAATGTTATAAATCTGCAACAGTCTCAGAGAATGTAGATTACTTTTACTGTAAAGACTTGCACTGCTGCTTACAATAACCATGCTACAGCAATATTTGGGGGTAGTTAGTCTTGAATGCTAGAGGTTGTGGTGTGTGTTTTTTGCTTTTAAGTGATATAACATAGATTTACACCTGTAGTTCAGAAAGCAGAACTTTGGTTACATTAACTCTACTTAAACAACAGCCCAAAATGAGATGAAGGAGAAAATATAAAACACAACCCAACCAAATCTCAGCACTTACTTTTGATAACACCATAATGAGCCACATTTACACATTACTTCCTGGCTATCTACGGCAGTCTTGGCACAAGAGAAGCAGGTGTGGGGTTTTTTCCCTTTAAAACCCAAGCAAAACAATTTTAACTGCAATAAAAGTAAAAATCTTAGTCTAGATTAAATTTTAGGACTAAGGAAGTAAAATAAGTATGTGTGACTGGATAATAATTTCTTCTTTGTTTTTTAAGGTTTTTACAGAACAGAAAGGTATAGAAGGATGCATATTTGCACTTGCTGACACTTGTATACTTTGTCGGTGACATAACACTTCAGGTGCATCTCTATTTTATATGTTGAAGAGAGACAGCCCATCAGACACACAAACTGTAAAGTTCTTCCTATCCAGATGAGATGGCAGTGACGCTCCCTAAAAAATTCTATGAAAAGAAGACATCATTATTTCTGTCCTCTTCTGTGCTCTCTGCTTACTAAAGTGTAAAAGTCTTCATATTTGATTCATATGTTAGATTCTTAACGCAATGAGTATCATTTGTTACAACACAAGTGAACTCCCTGATAAAAGTTTAGCTCAAAGCCAAAGAATAGGAGTTCAGGAACAGACTCTGACACTGAGTCTCTATATAACCTTAGGAAAATCTCTTATTTCTTGTGTTCCTCCACCGGGAGCTATTAGAGTAAATTCATTAACATGCATAAATATGATTTAAGACCATCAGACAGAAAGTCTTAACAAAAAAGCACTGTTGCCAAGATTTACATTCAATTATCTTAATAAAGTGAATGCTATGCTATCTTTAGTTACAAAGTAGAAAACAAAAGGTAGGCAGGTAGATTCACGTAACTAGCACAGCAGGGAGATCTGTGACAAGCAGATGAACACATTCACAACAGCTAAAACTTCAGAGTCTTTCCACAAAACTACAGGTGAAAGCAATGACATGTTTAATTTAGAGGTTTGCTCAGAGCTCATCTCCTAGTACTGTTTATTTGAAAAAAAACAGAAGAGAGAAGAGGTAGCAATTACCATTGGGGAAAACATACAAGATGACTGCTCTGTGTGTGCCAGGCATTGGGGAAAATTACTACTTTGTCCTGAGCAGAGATGAGATTCCCTCTGCAGCCAAACAGAATCTACACTGTAAATGCAAAGTCCAGCTACATGCAACAAGAAAAGGTAAGAAATTCAACCGGATCAGAAACAGAGCCATTCACAAGCTATTTTGGGCAGAGGTTTTGCTAGCAGTCTGGGCTGCATGCAGCAGCTTACCAGTCACTTAGCATGGGTGGCAGTGTTATCTGCATTTTGGGAGCTCTAGCAAGTTAGTGATGGGAATTACTCAGAGTGACAGTGAGAAGCTGAGTGGTCACGAGCACAAGGGAGGTAGTCTCAGTTGGCACTGATGTATTTAGGTGAAGGGTAACCCTGTACTGCCAAACGGAGAGAGTGTACTTTCCAGTTTAGGAATAGATTCCAGGATTTTCCTTTTCCTTTGCAGCACTGATCTGGAATGGTCTATAATGATCAGTGGGCATATCCCCCAAAAAATGATGGCTTATTGGGTATGTGAGCTTTTCACACTTATGCCTGGATTTCTCTACATGATTGCTAGGCTTGGAGGGAAAGACCTTGACAGTCCAAAATAAAAAAAAAGGAAGAAAAAAGAAAAATAAATGCAGCACAAAAGCCCAAGGGAAATGGGGCTACACTGTAATGAGGAAAGGAATAAATAAATAGGAAGTGATGCACAAGCAGCACTTAAATCTGTGAGGTTAACACTAACTAAGCTAAATAAACGCTGCCTGGGGATTGCGATTAGAGTGGGCAGCTCAGGAGAGGCAGCAGCTCCTCAAAGCTGGAGCCAAGAGGAAGCTCTGGGAGCTCGGCAGCATGGTGTGCATTTTGCAGCACTAGCCCCATCTGACCAAAGGGAATAACACGGGTGAAAGCACTGCACTCCCCTGCCACATCTATCCAGTGCAGTGCTATCATGCTGCCTGGCTGTGCAGAGATGTCACGTCATTCTGCCCCATGATCATCAGGGAGTCTCAGTGCGACTGGAGACGTCACATGTTCAGTGCAAACTGACCACCTCGTGTAGATATCTCGAAATGCCCCCTTCCCACTTTACAGTCCCAGCTCAGAGAGAAATGAGCAGGCAGTCAAATGAAGATCAAAATTCTCTCCTGAATACTCTGCCTTTTTTAATACTTTTGCTTTTTCAGATGCAGGTACTGGATAAGACTGCTCAGGCACAGGCCACAATCAGAAGCGGCAGCCAAATTATCAATTTACTTGTTCTGATTCTTATTACATTTTACCTGCAGGTATGTAATCAGGCTTTTATTCACGTAACTGCTTTATCCTCTAACAAGCTATTCATCTGAAGAGTTTTCACTGCAGGATTTCCACTGTAAGGATCTTTTTTGTTGTGTTAGAGAAGGAATTCACTGCTTCAGTGCAACGCTTTTGCTCATTAAAAATAATTTCTCAGTGAGTTTGGTCACAGTAGCTCTTCAGTCATATTAAAGGCCCTGTTTGCAGCATTAGCTCCAGAGAACATGCTAAAGACTAGCAGGGAAAATGAAAAAGAGAGGAGAAAACAAGAAGCTGGAAGGGCAAGACAGATTGCTGGCAAATTATAAGCAAGCCCCGTCACGCTGCTGCCCACTGGGGTACTGATTTGTGCAGCCCTGGGAAATGTGTTTGACCATAATGTCAGACTGTACCCTTAAGAGAATTTTGCCCCTACTCCCTAATACAGTTCTCTGTGTATTTTCTCTCTTGCTTCAATCTCTTCTCCACTCCCTTCCTTCTTATACATCCTTGGCTTTCTTCCTTACTACCATATCTTCCCCGCTCACTAGAGATGCTCTGAAGCTTGCTTTCTAAGCGTAGACTCTTTCCAGTCTTTAGGGAAATTTGGTACAGAGAATCTCTGGTTTACAGCAGCAAATTCACTAATTCAAGCACAACGCCCTGGAGAGACAGCATGTTCAACTGCCAGTGAGTTTACTTCAGTGCCTTTGCTTTTGGAGCAAGCAGCTCCCTCATCAGAAAGTTTTGTGTGTGTGTGTGATGTGGGGCAGGCCTGCAGCAGCCTTCTCTGTTCGTAACATAAATTGACAACTTTCAGCATAGCTCCCTGTTTTCACATAAATAAGAGACCTGGCACAGTCTGGAGGTGAAGAAAGATTATTTCAAGACGCAAAGCATGTTAATCTCCTCTCTTGTGACTTAAGCACAGGTACCAGTCAATGATCTATTTCTAATATACCACGTAAATAATGAGTCACATTATTCAGTGAAGCATCAGCTCAGACAAATACAGGAAGAAGCAATGTACTGCTTTTCATTCAGGGGGCCAATTTCACCTCTGATGTAAGCTGAAAGCCTTGAGACATTTGCTTAGTTCAATACAGCTTTGTTTTAAAAAACATGACGTAGAGTCTCTTAGCGTAAAAGTGCTGCTTGTTTCAGGGAATCCATGATAGATAGTACTATGACATCAAGTAGCAGAACAGGAGGAGCGGGGCAGCATCTCCTCAACATAGGAAAAAACATGTGACTGCTCACTGTTCAGCCTAAGGAACGTAACTAAAATGTCCAACAAGAAATTGCTTTTCTTCTTTAGAGAGGGAATATTGCTCCAACATAAAGAGTCAATATGCCAGAAGCCTCACTGCCTGAGGCAAAACTGGAGACATAAAAGCCACTGGGATGATCCTGCAGAGGGACAATCAGTATTGTAGGAGAATGAGCTAGTTGAGACTTTCTAGACTTTTTCCACCTTTAGTCCTGTTTAAAAGAGCTGTCCTGGACACTGGGGCCACATGATCCCCTAGGTAGACAAGGGAACATAAATTTGGGCCTCCAGGCTTGAGTGGCTTATGTCAGTGTTCACCACTGACTGCTTTGTTCCACTACTGCATCTCAGGAGTCCTTTGATTCACTTCTAGCTTCCTGCTTCTGGCACTCGTAGGTGAGAAATGGCTCTTCCACCTGCTTTTAAGCCCTGGGGAAATTCTGCAGTCTGTTTTATCTCTAGTATCTGTTCAACTGGTGTAATTGGGTTGTTTCAGGATGGATGAAGCAAGAACTGAGAAATGGGTTTCCACGAGTTACTGAAAAGAGAAAATGCAAAGAAAATAAAAGACTTGAAGTTAATATCTCAGACACCTCCCTCTCTTTCAAAATCTCATCCATAACACGTCAGCACAACATGGCTGGTATGGAAGTACAAAAACATATTGGGAGGCTGTCTGTCCTCCTCAGACTGTTGCAAAGGTGATAAAGATAATGCTTAGAGAGCTTCTTTCACTGGGAAGAGGAAGTAGTTTTTCCATTCAACAAAAGATAGAATTAAAGCAAAGAGAATGTGAAATGAAATGGCCAGCATCAAACAGCAAGCAGAAGATGAACTGAAAGGATAAATAGATCTTCTAGGTGTGAGGCCATACCCTCTTCCAGAAAGTGTGCTTTATAAAGCACTTGGAAGAAAAACTATAGACTGCTAGAAAAGACCACAAGGGACTGTGGAAAAAAGTTAGAGAGGGTGCACTTGTCCTACATCTTGTATATGCAAGAATGGATGTATACCTGGAAGGAAACAACCATTAACTGTTAGCATTGATAAATGAGAAACCCTCATAAGCCACTCTGTTGCTCTTACCTATCCTTTAATGATGGCAATACAACGGCTTCTAGCGAGACTTGCCATGAACAAACAAGTCACCAACACATTGAGGTAACCATTACGCACTGGCCAAGATTCAAACTCTGATTTTTGGTACTTGAGTCAGCATATTTAGCTGGACAGGATTCTTCCATTCTCACGTAAGCATCTACACCTGAAAGAGTCAGCCAGATTTTCTTCAGAGTCAATGGGGACATTTCCAAAGATGAATTCATCTGGTGTCTTTTACATGGCCACTTTAGAAAAAGGGGAGATACTGAGCCCACGTCCTCCCCTATGCTGAACCTCAGGCTGGAAATCCAAATTTCAATGCTTATCAGCAAACAGATGCATATCCAGCCTTTACTGAACTGAGCCTCAGTCAAACAAATGAGAACTGGAGATTCAGATAGATTCTCATAAAATTCAAGCAGTAAGAGCTAAAATGAAAGGTTACAGAAAGACCTCTGTAGCATCAAAGGGGAAGCTGGTGCACCACAAAACCAGGGATGGGAACATACACCTTCAGATATATTCCCCTGTATTGATGCATATTGCCAGGAGCAAAATAGCAGACTCCATACCGTGCTGCACCAGGATGTTTGCCACCAAATGTAGAGTACACATGGCAACACAGTCAACGGAGAGGCTGGTTATTAAGTTAAATCCCATGACTGCAAATGAAGACTTACTTCATTAGAACTCTAGGATCCAAGCTTAAGTCAGTATAAGTTTTAAGCCACTATTGACTCTGAGTGCAGGAGCTTAGTTTGGCAAACCCAGCTCATTCTCATGAATTCAATGAAGATAAGGCAGTTAGAAATGACTAATCAGAACAGTCTCTTAGGAAAAAGAAGAGTTTAATTACCTCAGTGCACTATTCAGTTACTTGCCCAGACATACCACACATGGAAAGCTACGTGACAATGTGGGTACCGCAGTTTGTATCATCACGAGCTTGGGACGGACATGTTAGTCACGAGTTTGATTCCTGTCCCCCTCCTTTCCGAAGTGCATTTGCTGCTATGGAAACAGTGTCATTGGAATGGGCAGGGCTTTCTGACACCCAGATGAACCCCATGCTTATGCTAAACGACATACCCCCTATGAAGAGCTCTCGCTAGCTTTAACCATGGCATATTAACTAGTCCAGGTCCATCACACATGGTCTGAAGTACTTTCTATACAAAGGAGATAATTCATAAAAACTTTATAGTTCATTTTCCTATTCTTGACTTGTGGGGGGCATCTTATACCCTATAATGTCATGAAAACAGCAAACTGCACAGCACATACAGTTGCCATGATTGGCAATGCGATAGGTAGTTAAGGAAGCAGAAGAAATAGGTCCCTGCTCTAAAAATGCAAGACTAGAATGCCACTGCTGAATTACAATCACAATTTAATTAGTTTTTTTTTTTATGCTTGTTGCGATTCTCCTGTTGAAAGGAGGCTGCAAGAGATGGTACCTTAAGTTGTACAGAGAAGACAGACTTTTACATCCTCTTGTTAAACACTGCTTACTAAAAGACTAAGATGCAAACAATCAAAACCTTTTTTTTTTTTAAAAAAAAAAAAGCAGCTCTCTTTAATTAAGAGGCCTACCAAATTCTGTAACCTGAATGAAAATTTTTATAGAGGAATAGTGAAACAAGAACTTCCCTGCTCAATCAAATCAGTGGCTCATCTGTTCCTGTATCTAAATGTGACATCTGTCAAATGTTTTAAGCAAGATGTCACCAATTCCCTTTCTGCTACTGCCACGCATTTCAATCCTACTGTATTACAATCTGCATTGTTACACTCCTCCAATCCCAGTCTGTGAGCACAGATAGGACAATCAACTCGGAAAAAGCTTCAGGTGCTCTGAAATATTTACCAGATCCTGGAACACCTAGAAAGCCATGAAATAGTAAAAACCCCAGCAATTATAGTACATAATGCTTTTTCAATAGGGCTGTGGTTGTGATTTAACTTGCACAGTCTTTATCAACTACAGAATAAATTCTGAGAGATCACAAGGCAAGCAACTGTCTGGATCTCTTATCTAAGCCCAGAACTGTCTGAAACATCTTTGCTTTAACAACCAGACCTGCACCGTTGCAGAGACTCAAAACACTCCGAAAATCTCAGTGAAGTTTCTAAAACAGGACGCTTGTAAAATTCCACTTCTCACATAGTTCATAGCACTGAACCTCCAAAATGTCAATTTTGCTCTTCTTACAAAAAGCAGCAAGTGCTTTCAGTATCTCATTGAAGAATATGCATGCCTCAGTTTAGCAACTCGGAACTCACTCTGAACAGCAACCTTGCATGACTGAAGAAGTCTTTTCTGTTTTCTTTTTTTTTTTTCTCTTTTCCTTTTTTTTTCCTCTGAAACAGGATATTTAAATTGGGTATTAGTAATTTACCAATAGTAAATTAGATTGATTAAAGTCTGCTACTCTGCAGAAAAAAAATGGAGGAATATCATGTGACTATTGACTTTTAACAAATTGCATTCAGAGAAGTCTGAATATTTAATAACACAAGAACTGTGTATTGCAGTGAAGAAGCAAGTTGAGGACTTGGAAAGCTAGAGCCTTGGGCTCCATATTTGGAAAAGGAAGGACAACTAACCACAGCAAAATAGGCATGTGCATGCTTTGCTTTTTCCTTCTCGGCTAGAAAATTTCCAACGCTGCCTTTAAAATTGCTAGTAATCTGTCATGCTTTGAGAAGGCTCTTCTGCCTACTGTTTGTTGGTAAGCAGAACCAAAAAGGAGTCCATTCCCACTGGGGGTCTTACAAGTCTTTAGCCTTGCTGAAGGAACACCAGTAACGAATAGGGGCAGCAAAGCCAAATAGTTCATCAAAGACCAGTGGAGCTGCACAGCTCCCCCTAGAACACTCATCAAGTCCAATGTCTGAATACTTAGAATTAAAATCTCAAATTATCAGGATAGCACACCTGTGGAGATAGAACAGGGGCTACTACAGCCCCACGACCACAGCACAATAAGTCACATCAGCAGAAACTTTGTTTATTTGGACTTCTACAACTGGAAGGAAGCAACTCTACATTCTTTAGGAGACTGGTGATATAATTCCAACAGTTTTGAACCTTTACAGTTTGTACACACTTACACATTTTGGGGCCTCTCTTGTAGATCTCTGTACAGTGATTTTAAGCCAAATGACAATAAGGCTTCCTTTCTTAGTTACTTTTTTGTATAGCTTAGATGTAAGTCCACCCACCTCATTAAGTTAAAAACTAAAGACATTCCAGCACATCTTTTCCTTACTATCAAATCCACCAATTTAAGATAGAAAGCCAGTTTATTAATAAATTTCCATAGTGCTGATCACTACTTTGAAGATACTAACACCTTCTGTTAATTTAATTTTCCATTAAAAAAGCAGTGTGCCACCCCGTTAGTATTTGTGTTGCACTTTGTGGGACTAAGACAAATTCTGATCCGTGCATGCTGCAGGTTAGCCTTTCAAGGTAGATACTCCTAAGCGACCCTGCAGCAACTGTAGGATGAGTAAACCTACATCTGCCTGCCTTTCTCAGCATCCAGCTGCTAGGTGCTGCTCATAGAATTGGGAACAAAGTCTGCAGAGATAATGGCTGCAATTTGGAAGGGCTTCTCCTTGTTTCACTTTTCGAGCTTGCTTGCTGAGGCGGCACTAATTGCAGAACAAGGCGTCAGCTCAGGGGGCCTCACCAGCAGAGCCGCCTGCTCCTGAAGCTTAATTCCCTGATTCATGACCTTGGAACAGCAGGGACAGGGCAGAAGAGGGAACACATCCAACAGTTGTTGCAGGGAGGAGGGCAGAGCGGCCTGAGGGTTCAGGACATAGATCCTGTCCTCAGTGCTATTTTCTGTGGGATGTCAGCTGTGGACATCTCACAAAACATTTCCTTGGACTTGAGTTTCTCTCGTAATGGCGACAATCAAATGCTTTGAGATATTTGGAAGACAGAAAATGCAAAAACATTTTGTAGCATTTCATTATTAAATATAGGACTAGACAAACACTTCTGGATTTTGTTATTATTCAGCTAGATAAATATAGAGCTGGTTGCTCTAAGTCCCTTCTGTGTTTTCCTTCTGTGCATATTATAGCAAGTGACACGTAATGTGGAATGAGAAAAAATGGAAAAAGAAGTAAAAGGAACAATTTTAAAATTGTATCAGGAACTATTCACAGAAAAAGATTTTTTGATTGTGTTAGCTTATTTGCATTTGAGGCCTGACATGTCTCACAGAAAAAAACACAATGTGATTTTACAGTAAAATAATAGCAATTAAAAAACCCCAAAACTGATTAGAAAGGCCACCGAATTCTCATATAGCCAAATCCCTGAGTAGTTTCCTTGTACGTGGCATCTGAAGAACTTTCTTTTCTCCTCAAGGAACTCATGTTCAGCGTACCAATATAAAAATAAATCACCTCACAACGCACTTTCACAGGTATCTAAAGATAGGGATGGCAGCAACAGCCACTGTGCTAAGGTACAAATTGAGGGGACTCCCAAAAGCTTAAGGAGAACAGTGCTACAAGTAGGAGCAGCTGTTCCCAATGAAGAGGAGAGGCTCTCTTTCCAAAAAGGTAAGTGGAGAATACTTTGTATCATTAATTTTGCCTTCCAGCTGCACAGACCCAGAACCACGAAGCTGCCAGAAGGGCAGCTCCAGCAGTGTTATACCACCACGGCCAAGAGGCCTCACGCCAAGACAGTCCTGACTGGGCAGCAAAAGGCAGAGAAAACTCCATCTCCAAACAAAACAAGGTCAAACTTCCAACTGCTGTTCCTTGGCTGGGTTCTCCTCAGCTTTATCTATGCTCCTGCCTTATGACACATGGGTAATGCCCCATAACTTAATGAATTCTAAGTAAGCACCTCAGTACTGCTGGTGGTGTCTTACTGTCTTCTGAAGACAGACTTGGAACTAAATGATTTCCCTTTGCATCTGACCAAAAAAAAAAAAAAGGAAAAAAATAAAGGAAAAGTCATGTAGTAGAGTTTATCCTTTGGGCAATTAATAGGGTCAGTCACAACAAACAAAACATAAGAAAGACTAATTTTTGGACACTCAGGCTGAACCTCAAAATGTAGTTGTGCACTTTGCAGGGGGGAACTGCATTTTCTCACTAACAGCTTCAAAATTCCTCTGCCAGGACTGATAGGAGAATTACGCTCACTTTGCAGTAAGTAGAAGTCAACTTTCAAAGCAGTTTTTTATCAACAGAGGCAAAGGAGTAGAGGTGAAGATGCTAAGGTGAGAAGTCACTATGTTCAAATAATACAAAAATAAGGCACAGTATTTTCTTTTTCAGACTGATTATAAACCTTAAACATATTAAAATAATAGCAATGGAAATGCAGAGAAAAAAATAGGAAAAAAAGACATACGAGTACAAAACACTCTGTTGTAGACAACAGCCACACTATAACCGAGAGGTCAGAAATGAAAGAACACAGAAGGACTTCTAATTTTTATTTGTGGATCTGCCACATCTTTGCCAGTTCATCTTCAGCAAGTCATTTATATGCCTTCTCTACCTTCTATTCATACTTCATAAAAGGGAAAAAACTACTTTAAGGTGCTTTAAGTTCTTCAGGCAAGAAATGCTGAACATGAGGAAGGTGTTAAAACTACTATTAATCCATAGGGTTTGCATTAAAAACAAACAAACAAATCCCAAGTTGTTCTTAGGAACAAGGAGTGTAGCACTGGGCTATGATCCTGAAAAAATTCATAATAAGGTATTTCTGAGGATATTAACTTCTGGACCATTTTTTTCCTATATAGGTGTTGATGGAGACCAGTATTTTTTCACAGAAAAGAGAACGCCTTGCAAGAGACAGAATTGCAAGGGCTTCTGAAACAAGAGCTTTTTTATTGGGTTGCACTGACATCTCATGATAACATTCTTTGCATTCATTGCAATTCTTTATTTTTTTTTACTGTATTTCACTTGATTAGTAAAAGCCTTTGTAAATCCATACAGAAGCAAGTTTAGAGCAGTTAGTACTTCCAAATTAAACCAACCCTCTTCCCTCTTATTGAGAAAGACATGTATATTTTTATCTTCAAGTGTTTCTATTCTACAATTGCAACCAAGAAAAAATTAAAGCCTGACAATGCAGTCCTGGCATCTGTTGCTGATGGAAGACAATTCCTTACTGACATCTTCAGTGACTACTGAGTGGCTTTCCCTAAGCATCTTCCAACATTCTTATTATGTGAAAATATATAATAATGTTATTATGTAATAACGTATAATAGTATGTAATAGCATATAATAATGTAGTATATATCAATATATATTTGTCAAGGATTAGGGCTAGGTGGGCCACTACACATTGACAGATGCTCTCTAACCCCTCTTCCTCCTCAAATGAGAAGGGAAAGGGAGTAAAACAGAGAGACTTAGAGACTGGAAAACTAAAACCGCTTTAGCAAACAATAATAGCACTAATAAGGAAATAATGAACTATATACAAATATATACAACACCGATATTGAACCCAAATCCCCACCCCCAGTAGTAACCACCACTGATGCTGCAGAGCACGCAGGCACTGGGGAAGTCCTAGGCTCAGTGACAGAGGGGAACGAGATACAGGAGCCAGATTCGGGAACTTAGGATTGGGATCAAAGGTAGAAGATTGGGTGGAGACTTCCTCGGACACGAGCCACTGAAGAAGAGGGCTTAACCCCCGTCATCTCTCAGTTTTATACTGAATGTGACATACATGTCGGTCAACTGTCCTGTCCTTCCTCCCCAGGGGTACAAACCTTTTCTTCCTTCCAACCTTTTTACCTGCCAGCACCCTCAAGGTGTTACACAATATCCAGCAGCGACCTTGGTCACTGCAGGAACAAGTAGAAGCAAGAGCCCTTCTGCATCCCAGATGTTTATAGTTACTACCAAGGTGCTGTCATTTCTAGTAGCAGACACTGTCTGCAAAAACATGCTGTTAACTTCAGAATGTGCAGTCTTTCAGAACAGACTGAGCTGAAAAGTAAAATCACTGAACAGAATTGGTTCTGTTTAGCTCAAAGCAGAACAATATTATATCAGAAGTAAAATAAATACTACTAGCTTCTACCATGGCATGAGAATCAATTGAAAATATAGCGTTAGCACAGAATTTGCACAAGTTTTGTATTAAGCTGATTAATAGTGAAGAATGGCAAAGAAAATTTGATTTTCAGAGCTGCTTCCCACAAATAGATAGGGCTGCATCTAGACATCTAGAAAAGCACATTACACTCCTGTATCCTCTCATAAACATATACCAGTGGTTGTACTGGACAAGTATAGGCTTAACAAACACACTGCACTGCTCTGGCTACACTGACTGCAATGCTCAGAGCTCTTAACGTCAAACACATCAATCCTCTTCTGTTCAGCATAGATACTGCCATCATCATCAGAGTTTTCAAGCATTTGAAGTGAACAGCTACTTTCCTCTTTTCTTACATTCCTCTTCTTAACGTAAGGATTTTTTGGGGATACTTGCTAAAGTGGCAAGTTACCACAGAACAAGTGTTCCTTGTTGTCTCAGCAAGGTCAGATCTGCTGTAGCCACAGCTGATCACCTTGGTTGGAACTGTCACCTTAATCTACGCTGTCCCTGTCCGTTGATCAACTCTGCCTGTCATCTCTCAACTTCTTTTTAGAATAGCATTTCTTTGGGAGAGGGACCACATCTTTGCAACACGTTTTACCCAGTAAATAGCATAAGGCAGCTGCAACATGAATAAAAAAGAGTTGTCAGAAATGAACAGAAGCACAGAGAGCTTCATTGGCCATAGCAGTGATCTTTAAAACACCAAGTTCCCCAAAGCGATATATGCTACAGAGGGATCCATTTCTCAATAGTAAAGTTCACATTTCAACGTGAGGAGTTCTGGTGCAAACGCTGTTGGCATTTGTCCACCTAGGAGGTACCAGTCACCATATTATATAAGGACCAAAGATAAAATTAGATTGAGAACAATGTGTAGCATCTTCTAGAGCATAATGACTCACATTCACACATGAGATTGTCAAGCTGGAATGCAGCTATGGAGAGTAAAAACAAGGCTGCAGCAAAAAGTGCATCTCCAGATTCTTTTGTTGAAAATATGGAGAAAACTACAGAGCTAGGGGCACATTAGTGGCTTACTGATTCCACAGGCCACAGAAATTCATGAACCACAGTAGATAAATAATATTACCTCCTTCACTACACTTTGAAAATCACCAAACCGAAAGAATTCATGGGAAAAATTATGACAAAATAAAGATCAAGTCTCAGGAGAACCTATTCAGAAGGTGAAATCTCACCATGTCAGCTCACACAGAGACTCCACTCTTCTGTGAATTAGAATTCATACATACCAGCTTAGCAGAGACTGAAAAATGTGGGATTCTGTACTGTTCTACTACTTAGGAAAAGCATATTGTTCTCACTGCAGTACACACAGAATGAGAGAGATGAGTAGATCTATCTGTCTGCAGCCATCATTGCTCTTCCCTCTTATCAACTTCCAAGGGAGAAAGCAACATTGCTGATCCTCACTTCAGTGCATTCTCTGTCCAGATAACTATTGCACAGTTTTGCTCATGGAACCAGAGGAAAGAAAAATGTTTTGGTTTCTACTCCGATATTTTTTACCGAAGTCCACACCAGTCATGTTTTATAATTCATTAGAAAATGGTCCTTGAAACAACTGCTGGGTCCTAACTGGTGTCAAAGCCTACAGCAAATACTTTCAGGAACCACCTCCCAAGCACTGTCAACACCTCTCAGTGAGTATGTTCAGAGGGTCTCTCCCAACTACTGCCAAGAGCTATCAAAGGACGGGGTTCAATGCTAACATCCAGTTGCTCTCACCTCACAGCAAACCTGGCCAACGCCACTTCCTGACCACTGTTGATGCCAGCCAGTCAGGTCACTTGTCTTTACTGGTAACAACAGGAACAAAGTCACAAAGCAATTTTGCTTCCACAACAGCTAAATATGTTCTTTATAACTTCATCTCGTAATCAACAATCACATTATTCTGTACCTCGGCCTAGACTAGCAGGGAATCCCTGCAATGCATGGGAGTTACAGCACTGCGCACCAATGAACAAGAATTATCCAGCAGCTTTTTTCCAAGTCCAAATAAACAACCAGTAAAAATACCATCACTTAGACATGGCAGATCTTACTGCCATGAGATTTTCCCTCTGTCATATTCAGTTGAAGCTTCTTTTCTTAAGATTTCCTTTTTCCGTTACTGTACCTTCTTATGCTATGGTTCAGTGTAAGCAACACTTCTCACTCCTTGATTTTAAATAATTATCTCGTCCCTACCTAGTCACAAATTAGTCAAGTTGTACATATTTAATTCGTTCATATGATTCCACATGCCACTGCTTGGCTCCCTTAGGAGGTGTGAAAAGCAAAGAATGCTTTTAGGGAAAGAAGAAAAACGACAGATTGTCCCTCAACGTGTGTGTGTATATGTGTGTGTATATATATATAGATACATACACATACACTGTATGTTCTGGCACACGGTAGGGAGTATTTACTGTATAAGGCCATATGCTTGAAGAATTAGAACAGGGGAAAAAAGCCAATTTCTGAATGTTGTATGGCTAGTTTACATACTATCAAATTTATTCTAAATATATGAGAAACAGAGTTAATGAGATTCTCAATTCATACAAGACAGGTGGTCATATATTAAGATCAGCAAGCGTTCAGTAGTCAGATTTACAAAGAAAGAAGGTGCAACACTTCATATCTGTATGAAGACATTACTACACCTGTCTTGTTCAGCTTTTCAGAAAACCTCTCTTAAAGCTCTGAGCATGCCAAATGTAACGAGCATTATCGTAATCCTTGCATCATATGTAGATTTACTGGACTAAATTTTCACCAGTCCAGAGCTGGAACCACTGAGCACTATTCTACATCATGTAATACAAATATGTCCACGGTCAACTTGATGCTTTGTATCAAAGTGTAAGCATGTTCAATGAATGATAACGCTGAGAGTTAAAAGGCTTTTTCAACCTAACAGAAAACAGCACAACAAGAATTAACTGAGCACTGGAAACTGAAGCAAGATAAATTCCTGTGAGCAAATAAGTCTCAATACCTTCCAATGAGTTTGAATATGCAGATTAAGCTTGTAATCAGAAGAGATTTAAACATTCAAAAAGAGTAACTTGAATAGATGCTTTCACGCACCTTGTTGCTTTCTATTTTGTTTTGTTTGAGGCTTCTTTTATTTGTTTCTGTTATTATGGGGCAGAAAGAGCCATGGTTTGTGGTATTTCCTCCCTTCCCATAGAGTTTAAATGGAAAAAGGAGAGACTAGTTCTTCAACAGTGACAGGTAAAAGTTATGACCATATTTAATGCATTTGTTTATTTGTCTATGTCAAGTCTTGCCTTCTGAACTCACCATCAAAAGAAGAGTTTAGGCAATGGTTGCCCTGAGGATATACTTTTCAGAAACTGTATCTCCTCTTCAAGATTTCAGGTGGAAAGAGAATTAGACATAGTCTTTTCAACTTATGCAGTATCTTCTTTGGAATCTCTTAATAAACTGAATTACATAGAATCATGGTGAAATTACGAGCTCTCCGATTTCGTAAAGTTATTCCATTAAAGTTGTGAATAATGCAAATTACTAGAGAGCAATTAAATTCCTTTTTGTCTAGCAAACTATGTCACTAAAGGACTTCATTGTACATCGAATCATGATCTCCTCTTCAAAAATGCCCCCAAACCACAGCTGCCTTAACAAAGGAACTTAAAAAAAAGATCTTAATGAACAATGGGTTAGAAGCTCTGATTCTGTCATGGAAACCCATTCTTACTTTGTGATGGCATATGGGATCAATTAAACAATTTATTTCCTTATAGTTCAGTTAACAATTGCCTACAGAATATCTCCACAGTCTTGATAGACCTTATTTCCCACTCCAGACTGGTCACTGATTCTACATGAAACCTAGAGTCTCTTTTCATTCCAGTACCTCAGTTTCCTTTCCTTTCAAATATAAAGTTGTTGGCATCCACTAGAGAAGGATTCCGAGTATTAACTCTCAGATGACTTGAAATCATCTGAGCTGTGATACTCAGGTAGAAATTATGAATGATTAGCAGATGTTACTACTACAGTGGCAACTGCTAACATTTTAAAATCCAACCTTTCTGTATTAAAGAAAAAAAAAACAAAACCAAACACCATTTCTACAGCACACCTTAGATTATGACACCTTAGATAATGACCTTCGAGATTCTTTTAACTTTATTGTGCAAGGAAATAAGATTGAGAGCAGAGGCTGGAAAGAATCTGAAATTCACAGAGAACTACTCTGTCTTCCTTCTTAATAGCCACTTCCCACCTGCAGCATTGACCCCTATTAGCCATCATAATAGCACTTTGCCCCATTGGTTAGAAGAGGTTTTTGCTAGTGTGTTGAGTAAGTACTGTCTCTAGCCAGCCTGTGAAGAGGTAGAACTTGATGTATAATGTGAAACAAACAGCAACAATGACAGGACAAAAAGCAGTTTGACAGAGAAAGATTGATGGTGGCAAATGGAGAAGTGTCACAAAGCCAACCTCATGCTTGCCAAACTCCAAAGCCACATTTTTCATCTGTGGCACTTCGTCCCTGGTGCAGGCTGCTTGTCAAAGGGACTAGTTCAAGTGTTCAGCAGGCGAGGAGATGTGGAGGTGAAGAAGTGAAGACATCATTCTTCATTACTCACTTCAGAAAGGGGGAAAGGAAAATAAGAACGAGTTGACCACAGTGCAGTCTTGATTAATTACCAGAGTTGGCAGTGACAGTGAGAGCCAGAGGAGGGTGAATTTTATTGCTGTACACACACAGCACAAACACAACTTCCAGGTGAACCACCAGCTCAACGAGGCAAGCATTAGCGCCTGGATCCCAAAGGCCTGCAGACTGAAAACGGAGACCTGCAGAGCCATTCAGCTCCTCTTCCCTCTGTACTGTTGCTCTGGGTCTCAGACCCTTCTGACGGGCAACTCTCATGGACTGACTGTAGCTTTGGTGTTACAGGAGGCAGTACATGGCACGCTCAAGTTGCCAATACACACGTTGCGCACACAGACTGCAAGCACAATTCAGGTGTTTAAAAACTGACACGGCTGCAAAGAAAATGTAAATACTTTCAAAGTGCAAAACGTGCAACTGTGATGTTTTTTCTCTAGCTGATCTCTAACCTATAAGCTGACGAAGGCTTTGAAAAACTACTTGTATTAGTAGAGTTGCCAATAACTGATCTCTCCTTGCATGTGATTTAAAACAATTTAGGGTGCAATTATGCTAGAAAAGCAGCTCACTTAAAATGCTATTATGGGTCTCATATCACATAGACTTAGCATTCATGAAAAAATACTGGCTTTTCCTTCTCTAATTGCCAACCTTGTAAACTCAGCTGGTGATCTGATGTTTACACCTTTCTAGCTCATTCATCATCTGAAATAAAGAATGGACTTCTTAATGATTTTAACAATGCTATAAAAACATGTAAGCCATGAAAGAAAACGTAACTCTCTCCAAGTTCTTAAGAGTGAAAAATATTTCAAATGCATCTTAATATCTATATCCTGCTGTTCTAATCCTGCAGTCACAAAGGGTTAAAAATTGTTTCCATTATTATTTGAGCAAATAGGCTTGACATCATATTCCACTAGCTTTCAACCACAGCTACTAGAAAGCACTTGTCCCATGCTCAGTTGCTTTCAACGCTGGTTGAGAAGAGAACAGACCAACTGATGACAACCACCATCAAATGACAGGTACCTTCTCAGTACATACACAGCCCAAACACCTAGAAGCCCAGGGCTGACAAAGGGCTCCTAAGTACGAGTCTCTGCAGTACTCAGAATAAAGGACTTGGAGAGACAGAGGACCTGGACTGTCAACACTGTGTTAACACAGCCCATAGAACGAAATAATTTTTCTGAGCTTAAGGACAGAAATTCAAAGGTCTCAGTAAGTGTAGGGGGTCTAAAAAGCATACCCACTAATGTAGCCTCTCCCATTCTCCTCTGACCCTGTCATCTCCACCTGAGGAGTTCAGCACGAGGACACCCAAAAAGCTTAGACAACAGAAAACTACGCAAGCATTCAGCACAGCCGAGTTGGCAGCACTTCTGGGCATAGACTGTCTATACAGAGTATGAGACCTCTTAGTAAAGAGACCTCAGAGTATGAGCAGAGTATGAGACCTCTTAGTAAAATTTCACCAGAAAAAGCAGATACGTACAGCATCCCAGGTAGCTATGTTGCCTAAGCAGTTTTCAGTATCACTTAAGTTGCACTTTAAACATCAAAGTGCTTTTGTAACTCCTGACCATAATCTTTTGGAATTAAAACTTCCCACCTGCCTGTTAGCAGAATATTTCACAAGATCCAATGTATGCATCCTCCCAAAACACAACTGAGCCTAACAAGACAGCCAGAAAAGAAAGCAGTGGATGGACAAGTGTCTTTCAGAAAGCCATGAACCAGTTGTACCCAAGGTGCATGAGAGTTAGAACACCCAGAAAGCACTGCGTCCCCGCTGAGAGATAGAGACCAGCATCTGTATATGAATACCACAACAGTGCTGAGAGGAGAGCAGCACATATCTCTGCCTGGATCTACTCTGCACATTACAGAGACACCAGTCATGTGGAGCTGGGCCAACACTCCCTGCACCATGCTCAGTTGTGCGGCACAGAAAAGCCAGTTACTGCTCAAGGTCACCTTACTTGTCTACAGAAATTACAGCAAATATGCAAGACCTAATCTCCTAAAAATGGCATTATTTTCACCTCCCCACTCCCCCTCTGCCCTGATTATTATGGTATAAATGCTTCCATCTCCTCAAAAAACAAACACTGTCACCCTCAAAGCACATGTTTTCTCAGTAAAAATGAGTCTAAGTAAAGGTAAACTTCCTTCAGAAGCTTTGCAAATCATTGCCCTCAGCACCATTTTCATGCAAACCTACAATACCTGTTTTATCAGGGTTTCTCACAAAGCAAAATCTGAGCAGGTGCAAAATCCAGAGAAGGAAAACTGTAAAGTTTTATGTATTCTATGACTCTATGATTCAATGATTTCTTTAAATGGTTTTAATTTCACCTGGTGCTAAATTGCAGGTCAAAGTGCAGAAAATACATATTACTGCTTCTGCTAGGAGCCTGTCTTTTTCTTGACATACTGTATTCATTGATCCCATATAATGAAAGTCAGCTTGAAAGACTGTTCTACTTTGCATCCACTTTTCACGCTGACTGGCTCTCAGTGTCCCTCCCTGTGGCAGGTGCCCCAGCACAGTTCTAAACTCCTTCCCCCGCCTCAATTTCACTCTGAAAGCATCCAAATCTGCTCTCAAGCAAAGAAAAAGAAATGTACCTCCAAATGCCTGACTGGCTTTCTCCTTCACCCCACCCTGCAGGTATCCCTATTTTGTCTTTTCCAGACAAGCCTCCAAGTTATAGCCCCTATCCTTCTTCCTGGCCTGTCAGTGAAGCCTGACAACACTTTCTCTTAATCACCTGAAGCTGTCAGTCATTATGAGTGACATGCCAACTCACAGCTTGAATATAGCACACCCACAGAAATCTCACCACTGTCTAGGCTATACAGTGACAGCTTCTGACCAAGAGCTCAAAACCAAGCCTGGGCAAAAGCTCTGAGGCAGAATAAGGCAACTCATGTGCCACCACCAGGCTGGCGCTCTCCTGCACCCTATGGCCGTCACACAGCTCCACAGCAACAGCAGAAATGAGATTTTAGATAATATGCTTGCTGAGGCAGAAACTATATATTTTATTATGCACAATTCAGAACACTATAATATGTCTTTATCTTTGGCCTTGAACAAATAGAGCATCTCCATCAGAGGAGAGGAGTTTTGACACAGTCGAGAGACTTTTATTCAACCTGGTAGAGGAAACTCTCTACAAATGCTATATACAAAATACAGTTCATCAGACAGGGGAGACCTTCCCATCTCTTGCCCCAATACTCAAACATTTTAGATGTTGGAAAACAAAACAGGTTCTTCCCTATTTTTCCAAATTTGCAGCTGCCAATATGGTCACTAGTGAAAGCAAGAAGCAAAAAATGTCTAAGAAACAAAAACTCACATTGTATCAATAGCCCAAATATGAGCCAAAAATACAAGAAAGATTTTCCACATTGGAAATCTGCTATGATTACCTAGATTATAGTGTTTAACTGACAGAAGAAGGTAAAGAAGTTCTGCAAAAGCGTTGAGGTGATCTTACTCTATCACTTAGGTCTGGTGTTTAAACAGAATAATGTCTCCATATCGTGCCGTCCTGTGGTTCTTCCATGCTGAGCAGGTGCAAACTCTCAGTGCTCTTTGCACTGAATGCCAAACTCCAGGGAATACAGGGTGAAAGAGAAATGCATCCCCTAGGTTCAATACTTGCAAAGGGACATCAAAGTCTCGTCATTTAGCATGTGCTTAGATGTTTATCCCCAGTCTGCAAAGGCTGGTAAGAAGCATGGATCAGATGCTTAATGTTTTTAATAGCCACCTAACACTAGAATCAATACTGCCAGACACAATGGGCTGTCCCTCGTTAATGCCCTTACATCAGCGGTGTCCCTGATTTAAGGTACTGTTAATGGCTTACAACATTTGATCTATACACTTCACTTGCCTAAACAGAAAAAATCCAAATATCTCTTGACATACTGTAGGAAATGTGCATGGGCTATGAAACTACAGAAGAAGCAGAGTGTGAACACTGAGGCAGTGGCCACAGATCATAGTCATGCTCATCACTGGCCTTAGCTCTATAATTAAGAGACAAAATTTCACCATTCCAGCACATAAGTAGTAATGACAGTTAGGAAATGCATGGCACCCTTGCAGACAGCAGAGTGAGGAAGAGAGCAAGGAAGGGAGTAACTTTGGTTATTCCTCATGCTAAGGGAGTTGTTTGGGCTTCTTTACATACGTGGACCAAGAAGGCTCCGATTTTTCATCTTTGGGGCTTATGCTAGAAAGGCTCAGATTTGTTTTCTTTGGAGCTTGCGGAAAATCCACTCCTCTCCTGTCCTAATGCTGTATCACCCAGCGCGGAAGTATTTCTGATGGACAGCACATGTTGGTACCAGGTGAATATGCCACTACATCAGGATACTTTGGGGTCTCCTGCGATAAGCTGATGGCATGACTGTGTAAGACAAGCACCCATGGACAGATGGACTGTCTCACTGCATAAACACTAAAAGGAGCCACAGAAATAACATTCAGCAGATTCTGTCCCCTCAGAACTATTTGATAGCTGTTGTGAATATTCTCTGTGTGTGTGTATGCATCTATATAAATATATGTATACACATAGAAAGATATATAATCTCTACTCAACAATTTCCAGAAACTAATTACAGCCTTGACAGTGTGGGTCTTCTACTCTGATAAATTGCATAGCCACAACCCATACATAATCCACAGAAATCTATCTGTGGATTCCCATGCTTGTGGCCACAGCTCAGCAAAAGGCACTCTCCTCTAAAAGATGACAAACAGCATTCTCATGCTTTTTAGGCTTTTGCTCTTATGACTGCATCCTAGCAGTTTATCATATGTTTCCATACCTGGGGCCTCCAAGGAAATTCCTTAGCACCTGGTTACCGCTTGATTTTAAATTTCACTATGGTAGAGACCAGCTCTGCTTTTCCACAGGGGCTCTGCCCTCTGCCTTAATAACTGGCACAGACCTTGCTCTATGAAACAATTCAGAAGGGCAGATGACAATGCATTGCTCTTCCCTGCAGCTCAGCCTACCCATCACCTTATCTTAGCTCAATAATTTTTTTCTGGCCTTACTGCAGCAGACTTTCATATAAATACATCTTTCACCTTCCACCTTTGCTTCACACACTATTCAGACAGTGTAATACTCCCTGCCCTGTGGAAAATGGGGGGGCAGGAACGTGACAGCTCCTTGCCTCTTGGAGGATGGCACATCACTCTCGGAAATGCACATGGGGATTTGTTCTAACTTCTTATCATCTGTAATTCAGCTGATAATTCTGCTCAGTCTCTGATTCTGTCAGCCTCATTTCTTTCTGCTACACAGACATCCGCACATCTAGTTGTCCCTCAAGAAAAGAAGACGACAAGAAAGTGGCGGTAGAGAGGAAGAGGAGGAAGGCAGCACGTGTTTGTTCTGCAATAACTTGAGGAAGGTGTGCGGGGGATGGAGTAGGGCTAGAGCTATCATCCAGTAATCACACCTCAGGGAAAAAAGCTTGCAGTGCAAGGCATGCAGCATCTTTGGAATGTGATTTTTCACTTGATAAGCAGATTTTCTTTTATATTCTCTTCCTTTCTCTGGTTTTCTCTCACCAACCTGTAGCACATGGGAATATTTTCCTTCTATTATTAAAGTGAAGTTTTTTTATCGCCTGTTCTTGCCATGAAAGAAAAAAACAAACACACACATTAAAAAAAAGCTCACAAAGAAGGGTACTCTTAAAAACCTGCTAGAATAGCTCAAGAAAGCAGCTAACACAAATTGGATCAAATAGGAGACAGAGATGGAGGGCTCTCAGCTCCCTTGTGGATTTGCTGTGCGGTCACCTACTGTAGTAAAAGTCCTAGGGAGAGCTTGCAGCCTCTCCAGGCCATGGAAGTAAGAACTTGGCGTACCTACGTTTCCTACTTGCATAACGTACCTCACTCTTTTTAATGCATTAAGACCTTTAGGACTCAGTATCAAACGCACTGTGCAAGGAAGTGTGCTGTGGCAAAAAGGGGCCTTCAAAAAGTCACCACAGCAGGCAAGCATAGAGAACCCAGAAACATGAAGAAGGATAAGAAAACCCTGCTGTCATCCCTAAGAATGGCAGACACGGTCTGGTAATGTGGGGCCTGGGCTGCAGTTAGGAGATCAGATCTTATTCCCAGCCATGGATCTTCTCTCCAGTGAAGCACTGATCTCGTTACATCACTCCTTTAAAGTTCAATTTCTCTGTCTGTAAAATGGGCATGCATTGGCTTTCGTCCATAAAAAACAAAAGTTCCACAGAAAAGTACCAGATAAGTGCTAATTACTGTTAAAAATATGATTCTGCCCTAACTCCTTCAGACACACTAGCAGGAGCTTAGAATATGAACAGTGCAATCTCAATAACGATGATCATCGCAACAGCACTAGCATGTTTAGCTCTGTATAAATCAGGCCTGGCAGTTTGATGGGTTGCAAGGAAGGTGATATTATGTCTCAAGAGGAATGGACAAGTGCTGACAGCTCACCAAGGCTTCCTCTGCACAGGCATTAAGAAGCCTTCTGCAAAAGCACAAACTCCCGCGAGAAGAAAGAATGGTGGGGAGGGAGGGAAAGAAAAATATTTTGTAAACTTTTCCTCTCAATATTTTTTTTTTGTACTTCTGCTGCAGTTCCATCTCCCTCCCCAGCTCCTTTTTATTACAAATTAAATAATTACTGGGCTGTAGCCCAAAACACTGAAGATTTCACATCTTGTTTGGTCTAATTATATCAGCCGGCCTGACAAAATGGTTTCATCAATGGAATTGCCTTGCAAGAGCTCTGGCTAATCAATTCTTTGACACTTAATTAAGAACTCTGCTGGTCTGTGAGGATTCAGGGAAGAAGGGGGGAGATGCTGGGCAGCAGAGTGTCTGGATATGCAATGTAGAACGCAGGTTGTTAAAACTCTTGGCACAAATGGAGCTCCACTTCCCTCACTGTCCCTGCTCATCTTCCAGCTTTAATATTACCTCACCACTTTATCCGTCTCTCCAACCACTTGCTTCAGTTGGGTTTTTTTTTATTACTTTAATCTCAGCTCTGCCACCAGTAATGGCTTCAAAACCCCCCTAGGGCCTTAGATCTACTTTCAGACAGATGTTTCCAAAGCAGGCTGCAGCAGACGGCTCAAGGCAAAACACTTCAAGCTGAAAGTGCATCAGACCTCACACACAAATCAGGCTGAGGTTCAGGCAGCATTTGGAGAGGAGACCTCTGCAGAAAAGTCAGGCTGCCACAGTAGAGAGGATCCCCAGAGAAGGCGTGCTTCCCCTGCGTCAGCACCCACCCTCCCAGTGAGCACAGTGCCTGCAGGTCCTTGCTAGCTGCAGGATAAAGGGTTTTCTTTGAAAAACACTGCTACCAGCCAGTGCAATCGGGGGATCACACAGCAGTATAAACTGTGATCTAGCAGGTAGTTGCATTTATTTTGCATGAGCAGTGCATGAAATTCAGAGTTTATTTTGGTTTTCATGGTTATACTGGCTTTCAGATGGCTACGGGAAGACAAATTATGTTCATACCTGCATAAACTTAGAAAAAAATAAACAGATAGTATCTGATCTAGCACAAATATTGCCATTTACTGCAAAGTTAACCTACTAACATTTTTTTAATACCTCCATACCAGCAGTGTAAGTTTAACTTGGATCTGAACATCGTATCATTTGGTGGCAATGTGTTTTGATCAAGGCCCAAAGCAGAAATTAAAACTTCTGAGCTACACAAAAACTTTTTCATTTTTGAAGGGAAAGTGGCCAGTTTTTCAGTGTTTAAAGAAAGCACATGGCAATTGCATCCAATGTTATTTCAGGTGCTAAAGCCACATCAGGAAGCCACTACGCAGCTCTTCCTTGCTGCTCCTCTCATGGAAAGCCAGAGATTAGCAATACCAGAGGGAAGCAAGAGATGAGATAACATTTGTTTGACCATACAGTAGCCAGATTATCATTAAAACGCCTGGTTATGTTGCAGATTCAGAGCTGCAGGTTCAATTTCAGTAGTGGCAAAGACAAAGAGCTGGAAGGCCAAATGTTTTACTGCAAAGAAAGTAGCCGGTGACAGGCTCCTTCACAACACTAACATATTCAGAGCTGTGACGCAGAGGACCCTGTGAGCAGTTAATACCTTTCCATCTAAACTCCTCAAATTTTGCAGTGTAACTCAGAGGGCTTTGGATGAAAGACAAGCACTAACAAGCCTTAATCTTTTGAAGTTTAGAATTCAAATTTGAAGACTGCCTTTCAGAGTCATCCAATAATCAGATGCTTATTAGGAAAGGAATCAACCAAGGATGTAACAGGAAATGACAAAGTGCATTTTACAAACATTTTTCTTTTATGTTTGAAAGACTTTAGGTAGTAACTGCAAACTCCTCTTAAGTGTTGTGTCTATTCCTAGCTTGGAAAGCCACAAGAGTCCGAACAGAACCAGAAGTACATTTTTAAAAAATAATCTAATTATTAGGTGCAACATATCTCATTTTCATCATTACTAGATGGCAAGACTAGCCCACGTGTGAGAGACTCCCTGAATCTATGGTCCCAGATAGGAAAACAAATTGGTAACAGTGGTAGATTCAATCAATACATACACTTGAGTTTTGTCCACCTTGAAAGACTGTGGGAAAGCCAGGTGTGCTGTGCTGAACCAAAATTGGAGGAAACCAAGGAGGCATCTTGCTTTACTTCTCAGCCTCTGAGAACATTAGCCTTATCTAAGCAACATAAAAAAAAAAGAGAGTCTAATTTTCTATTTGTGAGTTTTGATGCTGTCCTCCCAATGTTGACCATGTCAGTAAGAGAACTTTTCCTTTTGCACTTCCTGCCATCAGGATATACTTTTCTATATCCCCTTCTCTCACTACTCCTAAGCTTTCAAATTCCTTTTCCTCCCAAGAGAGCACTTCCCCCTACACCTCTTCACCAATTTTCCACTTCTTGGAATACGAAAGTTGCCATGTTTTCACTGTCATTGCTGTGTGTTAAGTTACTCAGCAGAAAACTTTGCTTATACTAGATTATAAACTTAATACAAATTATACAAATAATAATGGACAAGTATTTTACTCACTGAAAAAAAAAATCTGAGTTTGTAGCCTGCAGCAAACTTTCATGAAGAACTAGCTGACTATCTGGATCAGCTGGTATCAAAAAAAATCCACAACAGAGCAAATAGAACATGAGGCTAGTGAAAAATGAAAATAGCTAATTCATTAGGAACAGAATGAGAAAGACTATAAAACTACCTTTATAAAGCTCTGCATCGACTCCAGTCTTTCAGTGTTGACTGACTGCCAGGAAGCTAATATTTTGCTGTAAGAAATGTGCAAATCTTTCATATTTGGGGTGGCTGGGTTTTTTTTAGTGGCGGGTAAAAAAAAAAAATTGAGAAAAAGGTCCATTTGCTTCTTCCCAGAGAATATGATTTCAAGTTTCAATTAAAATGAAATGAGCAGCACGATTATCGCTATAGAGCAGGAGCCTGGTAGCAGCAATAGGCCTCTTTCACTGCCATGGCAACCGGTCCTCATTGTCACGGCTACCTTGGCACTACATGTAATTGTCGATGTGTGAGCCTGACTGATAATACACAATCAATACCCCATAAGCAGCAAACATCATTTTCAGTCTGAGGAAAAGAAAAAAAAAGGGGGGGGGAGGGAGATGCTTGCAAAAGAGGAAGAAAGAAGGAAAGAGAAACAGGGAAAGTGAGAAAGAGAGTGGCTGAGAGGAAGAAGGGAGACTCAACTCCAAAACATCTTTAACAACAAAGCATGCTGCTTTTTTTCTATAAAGCAGATAGGTGGAAAAATCCCACCAGCACACATGAGCACCTCCTAAGCCCTTCTAATAATATATTAAGTAATTGTTTACACCAACATCATTAAAGCATTATCCAAATACCACATCAACCAAGAGAATGCTTTCAAATATAATCAGCAGTAATTCTGATAATGCCAAATTCTCAGGAAAGAGCTGGCACTTACAGTCCTGAAGAGGAAGTTGATTTTTGTACATGGACCATTAGGCTTCTGTCTGACTCAGTAAAAAAATAAAATGAAAAAAGCCCATACTCAGTAAAAAAATAAAACGAAAAAGGCCCAAGGAACAATTTTTTGGAAAAGGAGAGTTTAGTCCTCAAACACACACAAAATGAACTGTGATATCAGAGTGGAGACAGGTGCAGGAGAATAAATGGAGAAATAAAAAATCTTCTCAGTATTAACACTCTAATGCTTTGGTCACCTCATGTTCCTCTCTGAACACTGTGTCTTTTTACCAAATGTTTACATGCCGTGCAGTGCAATCAGGCCCCGTTACTAGTGTAACACAAACATGCATGGAAATTGAGAATAAGAAAGGATACACAGGAAAGTATAGAGAGAGAGAGCTGGAGGGAAAGAAAAAAAAAAGTGTTGAAAGAAAGGGAAAAATGTGAAGGAAAAAGCTTACCACTATTTTTTATAGGTGTGGTACCCAAACACATAGGTACATCTACTTCAGCATGAGCTACCTACATGCTGCACCTGTGTAGAGAGGCAAGACAGGGCATACAAGACTATCAGCTGGTACCAGTGGGTTATGTTGATAAGAACCCACACAGCTGGAAATGTGGCCATGCAGCACCAGCCGTTCCTCTCCAGGCGACAGCCAATAAGCAATGCCATGGAGGTGTCAGGTCAAGCTGTAGCAAAATCCCTACAGGCTGGCATGAAGTCAGTGTCTTGAGGTTTAAGGTATTTTATTCCCTCAAAAGCCTCGAAGGATAAGTATCAGTGAACTTGCCTGAAAAAGTGAGGGAATAGTAACGGAACTGAACCTATGTAGACAAAAACTTCTTCATGTGGTCTAAGTATTCCACTAGGAAAAGCCACAGACTCGCCTAGTCATGTGGAAGTGAGATGCTGGCATCTCAGATCCCTGCGCACCTCTGGGTGGCATCAGGTGGTGTCAGTGGGGCTGAAGATGGTTAAGAAAAATGTCCATGTAACTGTTCAGAATGGCACAGAGAGAAAGTGCTCCATGTACTCTTCTTCCAGATCTTTTTATTTTCTTTAGTTGTTTTCCTTATTCTCACGAGACACTCAAAAGAAATATTGCAGACAGACATGAACAACTTCTGTGTTTCACAGTGCAGGGGCAGCTGATGGTATGACATGACACTGATAAGCGTAGCATATTAATACTGAATGTACAATGGAAATGTCTTCCTAAGAGATAATCATCTGTAATAAATTAGCTATATCAGAGACAGAGAAGAAATTCTTAGCTGGCTTGGATAAACACAGGCAGATGTGAATCACCCTATTTTATGGTCTACCATTTCTTAAATATCACCACTGCATCTGCTAAAGTTGGGTACATACCCTTGTTTTAGACTGGTGTCTTTTCACTGGTGTGCTTCTCTGAGATAACAATGTGGTAATATCAATTAAAAAAGCACATTGTGCATGCAAGTACCCAATACAGAAGTAAAAATGTGTATTCCTGAATAAGTCAGTTTAGACAAAGTTGCTAGTTCCCACACCCAGCTACACAATGCAGCTGCTGCTGAAATTTCAGCTTTCCTGTATAAACAATTATAATTACACTGTCAGCATAACTCTTAACTACAATATCAATCACCTCTTGCATGAAGGCATACATATATGCTAAGTCCATGAAGAACCCTGCATTAGTACTGTAGCAATATACTTTGCATTCCCATATTGCCGATCAAGGCAATTCCTGTAAAACAGATCAAGGGAGAGTTACCTGAAGCAGCTTTAGCTCTTCCATTTTTAATCCAAATCTGAGAGAAAAATAATGAAGGATATGGGTCTGAGCACATCTTATCTAAAGAACAGCATGGTCACATATCACAGAATCAGAGAACGTTAGGGGTTGGACAGGATCTCGAATGTTCATCTAGTCCAACCGCCCTGCCAGAGCAGGATCACCTACAGTAGGTCACACAGGAACGTGTCCAGATGGGTTTTGAATGTCTCCAGAGGAGGAGACTCCACAACCTCCCTGGGCAGCCTGTGCCAGGGCTCTGTCACCTTCACAGTGAAAAAGTTTTTCCTCATGTTTTTGTGGAACCTCCTATGTTCCAGCTTGCACCCGGTGCACCGGTGTCCTATCACTGGACATCTCTGAGAAGAGCCTGGCTCCACTCTCCTGACAATCACCCTCTACATATTTATAAATATTAATGAG
>NW_009713548.1:0-1240 GCF_000703405.1 Apaloderma vittatum | reverse complement strand
TTGCCGTGGAGGCCCCGCCCCTCCCCTCTTTACTGGGAGATTGTTCCCGCGTAGCCCCGCCTCCTGCTGTCTGGCCCAATCAGTGCTGGCGCTCCCGATCCCCTCGGACGCCTTATAAGGGCGCGCGGCGGCGGGGTGGCCAGGGTGAGGGCGCCGGTTTAGGGCCTGTGACCGGGCCCGAGGCCTGGCAGGTGTGTGAGGGGGTCTGCGGGCCCCTCCGCTTGGGCTGCGTTGGGAGCAGCTGTGAGTTGAGTGCGTTGGGCGCTTTTTCACCATTATGTTCGCTTTGTAGAACATACTGCTGTGTAACGTGTTTTCCTTCCAAATCAAACTGCGGTGTTCTGAAGGCAAGGCCAGAACAAACGTGTGTGTTCTGGAGTGTGAGGCCGGTCACGGTGCTGTGGAGTCTGAGGAGAGAGCAAATGTCCCTGAAAGTCGCTGGCAGCAGCGTGATAAATAAAATTCTGTTTTCCTATAGCTGCTACAGGAGCTGCAGTAATTTAATAATTGCCATTTAGTAATCCATGCAATTAAGATACTGTCTCTAACCTACTGTTGGCAGGGTAGGTAAGGGTGGGTTAACATAGAGAAAGAAGGTTCTGACTGCTTTGGCAGTCAGGGTGCCTCGATGTGTATGTAATATTTATCGCGTTAATTGCTTTGCTGACTTTATTTTGAATTTATAGTGCATTAAGTATAGGTTTGAGTTGTCATACTCAGCATCTTAAAAGACCAAGCCTTTATATTGCAGATTTCTTGAGGTAACGATTTTATCTTTGTTTTTCCAAAGTACTGTTTGCGTAGCCCTACACGTATGGGCTTTTAGATATGCTGAATAATAGCATGGAAACGCTGCCAAATGTCAGGGGGTTTTGCTGCTGGTCTTGTAAAACTGGTGCTTCCCTTAAGCATTTATCGGTAATATGAGAATCTCAGATTTTGTTTCTCTTTAAAACAGGTTTTTGATGTTTCAACTTGGGAAATACCAACCTGTGGGTTAAAAAAGGCGAATAAAATGGACTCGGCATTTATTATTTAGAGAATGTTTTGACTTCTGACCGTCTTGTGAGTCAGCTGAGCGTTGTTGGCTAAACAGAACCAGAGGGTGCACGAGGGAGAAATGCCATGAACCGCTTAAACCGGCGAAAAGTGAGTAAACCCCTTGTTTAAGAGCACTCGGCCTGAGATGTTGGCTCTGTCACAAACCCGATGAATTTGCTGTCCGTGGACCCGCTCTCTC
>NW_009713547.1:0-74727 GCF_000703405.1 Apaloderma vittatum | reverse complement strand
CTTTCCCCTGTCTTCTAAACCAAGACAGACACGTTCCCTATTACTGTCCTATTGTACTGAAACTACTTGTATTTTTTGGCTCTTTCAGAATGCACGGAGCACAATTTGGCAGCCTTTTAGGCTGCACTTTTTAAAAATCTCTAGCTGTATTGGGATGATCATTAACAGAACCACTGACAGACTCCAAAACCCGACTGCAATTCCTATGCTTTGTGCTCCCTTCTCTCTGTCTTAATTTTATCATTGCTCGTACAAAGAGCCCATTCCTTTCTGGCCATAATTAAGCTCTCAGTTTCTCTTTCCAGTCTTTCTCTGACAGTGATTATCATGTCTAATTTTTTTAGTTGCTGAAGCTGTCAATCCACAATGCTCCCAGAGAGCAATGTTCAGGTTTGCAGCAGCAGGAAGCAAGCACAGAAGGAAGTCCCAGAACTTGGACATAATTTTAAAGATAAGGTCTGATCAGGGGGGAGAGGCTGCTCAGTTTCAGAATATTTAAAAGCAACTTGTGTCCCTAAGCACACATCTAGGGAGGAGCAAGAACAGCATGAGCACTCACAGTACTTTTTCCCAAGTACACTCCTATCTGTTTTAATTTCAGCAACTTTCCCAATTATACGTGAAGGAGGTTTTTTTCACATTTAGTGATGTTCTCTGGATTTCTGCCACACAGTCTGGTGCAGTTTCCCCCTTGAGTCCATGCAGATGTCGAGCATCCATAAAAGCAGCGATGGCAAAGCCTCAATGAGGCTGCAGCCCACCACTCTCATGTATTTCTTCTGTGTCTGGCTCTTTCTAGCATTGTGGCCAGAAGCTACTCTGTCTCCTCCCAGTCAAATTTAATCCACAGCAAGAATCATAGCATGGTTGCTCATTTACTATGGAGAAACTGCCCTAACACATTTTATCATCTTTGTCATTCTCCCCTGAATTTTTCATCACATTTTATTTGCAGGTGAAGGAGGCAGAACAGCATGCAGTGTTCAAAACGGGGATGAACTATGGTTTTGTACTGGGATTTAACAGTATTTTCTGATTTTTTCACTATCTGTTCCCTAAAACCTCCTGCAATTTTATTCAGTGTTTTCAAGCAATAAGCTGATGTTTTCATGGTCTCACTCCTGACAGTTACAGCCAGCTCAGAGCTCATTTTGTTCATGAGCCTTGTATTGCTTTTTCCAAGATGCATCACTTTACATTTGCTTCCACCGGGTTTCACCTGTGGTTTTATTACCCAGCCTCTCCATCTTCAAAAATAATTTGGTACATCTTCAGTCAACTCTCGTTTTCACTAGCCTGACCAACTTTTTTGCAATTATCAGACCTTTTCATTTTAACGATCAGTCCTTCTTCAGGCTGTTTATAAACATGTTGAACAGCACAGCTTTTAGGAATTCCATCAGTGAGCTTCATCCACATGGACAACAGCCATTAACTCCTACTTCTTGTTTTCTGTCTTCAACTAATAACATACCCAGGCACCTGCCCTCACCAGAGCAATTTTATCTGTCTAAATTGTTCTATCATTCCTATTTGTCCCCAGTCTACTTGGGGACAAAGAATCAAAGCGGATGTCTCTCGTTTTGTGCTTTCCCCACTAGGATAACCTGTAGGGCACCAAAGAGCAAAATATACCAAAACCTACTGTGTGAGATGGATTTTGTATTCAAAATAAACACAGTGCCACTGCATTGTCATATAAATGATTACTCTGCTACCATGAAATATTTCCCTCTTCTCTTAGAAAAATGAACTACACAAAGTTTAAAATACTGAAAGGCAGTCACTTACTGCAACGCAGAACAATTTGCGGATGAGGTTAATTATGCTGGCAGGGTTTAACTGAAAAATAAAACAGAGATACACATTGATTGAAGCTATCTAAATAGAACATGAATGGATTCTAATGAAACCAGCAGGCAAAACAGCACTTTGAGGTCTCAGCAACAATGTTTCTCTCAGCATGGCGTGTGGGACAGCCAGGGCAAGTAATGTTCTATGAGTCATTTAATGATTTAGCACCTTTAGGTGTACAATTTCAACTTTACAGATTTATGAAAATACCTCTGTTATTATTCACTTCTAAATATTTCAAATGGTAATTCTACAGATTTTTAAAACTACTGCTAGTATAATCAATGGGGTGGCTTACAGAGGATGATGACTTGCTGTAGGTTATGGTCTAAGTCTTGCAGAAGAGCTGCTGCCTCTCTGCAAGACAAATGATGCACCTCACCATGCAACACCTAAGACCTCTTTTGCTTTCTCCAATGCTCCCCTGAACAACAGGGTGCTCATCAGCTGGTGACGACAAGTCCACACTCCCTTCAGTCTCCACAAGTGGTTCCACTGACTTCTATGGAGCTGCTGTAATTATTACCTGGCTATCAGTGCCTAGTGATTGATGGAAAATTAATCTGAAGCATGCCTATAGTTCTCCTCTTAAGTATGCACGGAATATTTTTCTTCACTTGATTTTTAGTTTGCAGTGTTATTTTATTTGACATCCATGCATCTTGTTTCTTTTGTATTATTCCCCTTTCTCTGACACCAGCATGCACAGTTCCTCCCAGCTATCCACAGATTTCATTATGTTTCTGTTTACTTCTGCTTTAGAATCATTAATGAGGATGTTGACTAAGTCAAGACCTGCCACTAATCTCTATGTTATGCTACCTGATAGTGCCTCTCCATTTCATGTGCTGTTACTTAGCATTACCCTTTGCCATGGACTTTTCGTGAGCTTTCAATACACTTGAGAATAGAGCTGGTGAATAATTTATTAATGAATTTGCATCTTATTTTTCTTCATGAGGTACGTACAAACAGTCTGATTGTAACTGATTTGTTTCTTACTTGAAAATTTTCAAGAAACACTTAATGCAAACAGGTTTTAGTATGTGGATTGCTGGTAAATTTCATTAATACATTCTAGACTAATACTTTCTGTGACGTGATTGGTTACTTAAATGGTACAGTACAGTTTCACCTCTCTTATATGCTAAGTGAGTATTTTAAGAATGCCAATAAAAGTATCTTGCAGAAAAAATTCAGAACAAAATGAAATAGTTTGTCAATGCCTGAGAGCTGATTTCCTTGTAATGAGTTATCACAAACACCTGGCTTCTGTATTATGCATAATTCTGCTTTAGAGTTCATGAATCAGTTTATATTTTTAAAATAGAGGTCCATGAAAGACAGTAATCTTATGATACCATATTTACCAAACACCTTTTTACTCACTGATGTCATAGTTCTCTTTATACGTACACGTATATATATGTATTTCCATGGAGATTTATTTTTGAGATGTACCAGAGATGTTACATTTCTTTTACCTTTACGTGTTCAGTTATAACTCCATTGATAGTAGCTCTTTCATTTTTTGTAAGGATTTATTTAGCCATGAAGCACCTCACTGATGTCATAGTTCTCTTTATACGTACACGTATATATATGTATTTCCATGGAGATTTATTTTTGAGATGTACCAGAGATGTTACATTTCTTTTACCTTTACGTGTTCAGTTATAACTCCATTGATAGTAGCTCTCATTTTTTGTAAGGATTTATTTAGCTATGAAGCACTTCCAAATCTTACTTTTGTTTTCCTTCTGAAAATCAATACCATATTCACCTTTCACTAATATATTGATGGCTCCCTGGTTGGTTTTCAGTTTTCAGTAATGATTGCTGTGCTATAGTAAAAAATCAGGCTTATTTTTTCTCTTGGAATACTTTTCATAGAGAAATCGATTTTTTATTACTTTTTAAAAAAGAAAATATCTATTCTGTCATTAATTGTTTTGTCCTTGTCAGAAAGCTGATTTTAGCTGATCAGATAAAATGCATTTTTCAAGGATTCTTGTGAAAAAAAATACAACATTAGTTGTTTTTTCCTCTCTTACATTTTCTGGGTAGAGAGGTGGGAGGGAAATCAGTTTAATACCTTGAGGTCACCCAGAAAAAGTAATTTGTATATGCCCATATTTCTCTAACAGTAATATATGCATTTCTTAGTTTCCAGGTCTTTTCCTCAACACTTTTTTTCTCCTTGCTATTTCATTTAGTAAATTCCCATGCTGGCAGCAGAAAGGCAACAATTTTCAGCAGGTTTGCTGCTCCATTTGTGCCTGACACACCCTCACTCCCATGCAACACAGGGCTGCTTCCCCATGTATATGTGCATATATATTTATATATACACACACACACGCATATATTTATAGCTACATATATATATATATTTACATAGGCATACATGCGTAGATACACGCATTTGGAGCTTTCTGCTCTTTTACTTACTCTTTACACTTGGCAGAGCTGAGAGGACAAGCAGAGTCATCCCACTACAGCTATATCTTTTATAGGACTGTCCTACATGCAACAGCTGGGATGCCTGCATGCCTCTTTTTGGAAAGCAACTTTATTAATGCATAGGTGCTGAACTGGTTTATTTTTGTAACAGAAAGTTTTAATTGGTACAAATCCACACACATCTTCACAGGGGTAGAATGTGGCTCTAGAGCAGTCACACTTCTAGCAATAGAAGCTACCATTTCCAAAGGCAATCCCTGTTTCTACAGCAATGCTGATACAAAAATTATAAGTGAAGGAAGCTGGCTCCTCAGTGAATGGAAAAATCTGAAGCCACTGTGATATAAAATGACACAATGCACACAGAGAAAAATAAATCTCAGTTTGAACTGTATTGCACTCAGCCCATCTGGTCTTACCCTGCACTTTCAGCTTGATATAATATTTTTATTTTATTGCCCTAGTGTCATATGTTGCTAAACAATGCCCCAGAAAGAGCTGCCTCTCACAGGTAGGTGGAACGATTCCTGCGTGCTAGCCAGTAGCCAAAATCCAGCCTTGTGCTAAGAAAAGGATGTTTCAAGTGCCTAAGAAGCAGCAATATCAGTGCAAAAGGTTGTTATCCAGTGACAGATGCTCCACCAGCAGATCACTGAAAGAGGATGAAAATAGCATGCAAAAAAAAAAAGGCAAAAAAACTCCCCCAACAAAACAAAACAAAAAACAAAACAAAACCAGACTTGAAGCACAGCATTACACTGCTTCAGCGTACGTTCTATTTTCAGAAGTTGCTAAAGGAGCTGGAACACAATGAGCAATGATTTTTACATTGTTCACAACAGAAAGTATTTGTACAGTAATGCAAATACACGGCGGCGGCCTGCAGGGCTGTTGTTGAAGGGAAATGTTTACAGGGATGCTGGGTGTGATTCTCCAAGGCTCTGCAGCAGACCATGCTGGGATGCAGTTGGGGATCTGGATCACAGGCAAAGAGCAAGTAACTGTCCTCCCACTCTGCTGACAGGCTGGTAGTGGGGTGCTTAACTGGGCATGTGGAGGACCACAGCCACCCTTGTCCTTCCCCACGCAGCTGCATGCGGATTTTTCTTCACATTGTGCTCCTTCCTTACTCTAGAAAGCAAACGGTTTCAGAGTGGCTACCCACAGGGTAAAATACTACCCAGTGTAAGGGGCAGTGAGAAGCTGCTTCTAGCACCTCTGCATCTGAGTCTCCAGAGTCCACCCAGGCTCTTCTTAGATGCAGCGTATGCCAAATTCTTGGCATTTGATCATGCACTTGAATAAAATGAAAGGCAACTGTTCTTTGAGAAACATGGGGCGAAACAACAGAAATACCAAGAGAATGTAATTTTTCATGATTAGTGAAAAAATTCCAAGACATTCCTATTTTCCATTGATAACTTATTTGCTTACACCCAGAGTCCTTAACAAGAAACTTATTGTGATGCATTCTTAATGCAAGGTGGTTGCATTAAGAATAGTGGATGGACTAAACAGACCTTGAATAAGACTGCACATAGCCTTTAAGTACTCCATTTTTTTTTAATCATTAGGGGTTCCTGATGCTTAGAACAGCAGATAAAGCATCCGTACTGCTGCAGAAAAAAACCCCCAGACAAACACCTACTACTGTAGGGAGTCCTGCTCCATTGGGAAACAGGGGTCACCCACCACAGGAACCTTAGGACCTCAATGGAAAGGGAAACAAGCCTACTAAACTATAATAAAGTGTGGGCGGTTTTGAAGAGGCAAGGTGATTTTATTACTCTGGCAGTCTTCTAACTGACAACTCTTCCTGCCTACCCCACAGCAGTGTGGGACAGTCACTCTTGCGCCATGTCCCACTCTTAACGACAGAATTGATCTTTTTTCCTTGAATTTTTTTACAAGCTAAAAGCAAAGCTGCTTTCCCTGGCATGGGACAGAGGTTTAGGAACACAGACACTCCCTCACACTTACTTTAAGGCTCTTGCAGGGCTCCACGATTGCTGTTAGAATAATATGAATTTAGAAGCCACCTTCTTTGGGGCTGGATCCTCGGCTTGTGTAAATTGTCCAAGCCAAGTTGAATTCAGTGGTGCAGTACAGCATTTTGCTTCAGCTCTGTGCTAGAAACCGTTAAATGGCAAACTGCAAATGGTATGTCAAAACCCTCGAACCACTCGATCAGCTGGAAAAGCAGAAAAGTCTAAGGACTTAGTCAACTTAGATTCACACTTGAAGATAATTCTGGGAAATTGGAATTCTGCAGGTGAAACTTGGGTGAATTTGTGCATTTTGATTCTGGGAGGGCTTTATATAAAAAATATAAATTATTTAGGTGCATGAGTGTGCAAGACCCGTTGACTTTCAGTCCAGCTGAGCTCACCACATGTCATCAGTAGCCACAAAAATCCTTCCCAGCTATTATAAAGCCCTCTATACATGCATCCCTTGGAGTGCAGCTGTGGGCAACAAAAAGCATCCTAGCAAAGGGTATCTTTATAGTTTTCTGCTTTGGCTTAGGGCCATAAAATCATTAGAAGGCATGGAGATTGGTGACAGGGATCGCTGTAACTAGAAGGCATCAAATGAAACTAGGAAGGGCTAGATTCAGAACAAAGAAAGGAAGTTCTCCTTCATCACATATGGTATTAGATTGGGACATTCGAGGCCATAGACTGGTGTAGCTGCTGACGACTTATGTGTATGTGAAAAAGTGCTGGGGCGCATCCTAAGAAAAGAAATACTTGAAGAGTTATTAAATATCAAGTCATCCACCCCAGCTCTAGCAATGCACCCTGAGGCATCTGTGAGAGTACTCTGGGGAAGCACCATATCACACTCCCCACATCACACATTTCATTGGAGAGGAATACTGGAGGGATGCACAGATACACTACAGTATTTTCTTTTACTCTAGTTCCTGTATACTGTAGTTATCTCTCTTCACTGAATTTGCACAGAATCATGAGTAGCCTTGGGCTGGTGCAAGCTGGAGTTTTCTGTGAATTAATTATTTTAATTCGAGGACTTTCTAAAAATAAATAGAAAGAAAAATATGTCAAGAGATAGTCAAATAGCAGAAGATTAATTCGTCAAAATAAGGACGCCTAAAGGGATGAGACTTTATAAATGCATCCATAAGCACACCTGTATTAGCAAACTTGAGATAATGCATTTCTGTGTGAGGCTAACATAAAGAAGTATGTTTCCCTTGCGACAAATTTGTAATAATACCTGCTTGTTTTGCCATTTCACAAGCAATCACTTTTTAAAAATGTGTCATTCCTTACATATAAGTTTTATTCAGGTTGGACTCTATATGTAGTCCTCATTTGTGTTCCATTCCCGTGTAAGCCAAAAAATTGGAGCATTGTCTGATAATGCCCTAAGTGGGGAATTCATGTTTCAACTAGTTATGTTGTTAGAAAGTTTCTTTTCTAAAAAAATTTTTCTTCTTTTCCCCCTTTGGAGATGCCTGCTCATTGCCACAGGCTTGCTACAGAAGTGATTTATTCTGGCTGAGAGAAATCATCTCTGCTATGATAGCAAGGCGAAGAGAAGACTTGGGTTAGTACAGGAATTATATCTTACAGGAAATATATTTTTATTTAATTACACCTCCTTTTTTAGATAAATTTATTATATACTTACAAAATCGAGCAGGAATTAGATGATCCTAATCTTGCTAGCCATTAGTAGAACTTATGACTCTCCCCAAAGATTGCAGGAACAGAACCTCACCTGACACGTGAAGCCGTTGTTTAGGTGGTAACAGAGACTTTGACAACTTCTAGGTCAGCCTCAAAGGCTTGTTTTACGCAATGTGAGTTTTGCTTATAGATATTACACCTTTTCTCCCCCAGTGTAAATAACTCTTTATCCTGAAGTAATGCTGTAAACTTTTCCACTCCCCCACATTTGAGGAAAAGTGACACAGCACCTAGAAGGAGCCATAGTTTCTCAGACAGGGGAATTAATTTTCCATGCCACCGATTCCTGGGCTTTCTGAGGAGAAATTTGATGATTAGTGCTATCAAAATAGGATTGTTTACTGACATGTCTATACCTGCCCTCCAAGAATTAGAGAGAGCCCAAGTTATTTGACGTAGCCCACCAATGGAAATGACGTTTGGTTACTGCAGATAAAATACACGCTGCATGTAATAATTCATAGTCCTGATTGTACAAAGCTATTTCTTTGCATTATGATGAACTAGCCTAGGAAACAAGGCAGGAGAGTGGCAAAACAGGTATGGCAACAAAATACTGTGGCCAAACTGGAGTCAAGTGTATTTAGTTGGTACTCTTTAAAATTAAGCAAACACTTACATGGTAAGGGTGATCAGACTGACAAGTAGTGAACTGTAAAAAATGGTAAATAGAAAAATTAATGGGAGGTGAACACTATAAGCAAGGGGACTTGTGTCACACCAGCTTTTGGCTTAACTCTTTCCTTTTCTGAAGGACTGGGATGGCTTAAATAAGAATTAAGAAAATCCAAGATTGAATATTTCACAAAAATCTGTGGAGCAATATACACAAACAGAATTTCACAGTGGCAGCTCTACGGTTAAAACAGTGCATTTCATCATGCTAAGCTCCACTCCTCAGGCAGCCTGGGAAGATGGTTATACTCAGCAGATTAAAATCCCAAGGAGATGATAAGTAATTTGTGTTTTGCAACGTATCTGGAGGCCATACTTTTCCTTGCTCTTTGGGCTATTCCTTTCTACAGACATTGGAAGATTTTGGAAGTTCTTTCACTGGGACTCAGTGCCCAATTTGTCCCATGCCCTGTCTTACTCCATTCTGTCACAGGCTATGATTATCTCTAAGCACTGCTGTGTTAAAGTTTAAGGCTGAGGTGACCACTAAACTTTGACAGATGCTATGATCCCCTCCCCAAAACCCTACCAGGGGAAGATAACAAAGGCACCTAGGGAGAGATGCCTTAAGGTTGAAAAAAACTTGAAGCTGTTTAATAAAATAAAAGGAATAATAACAATAGTAACAGCAAAGATGTCAAACTGTATACATACAAGAATTCAAATATGCTCAAAGACACAAGATAATATATGTCAATAGGGGACCCACACCTTCCACATAACAACAAAGACCTAAGCAGGACAAAAAAAAAATAGTCTGAAACAGGACTCAGCAGCAGATAGTAAAGGCCAAGCACAAAACCCCAATGATAGTCCAAACAAATCAGAAAAGGACCTATGTCTTTCCCCCCAGCACCATATACCCTAAAAGCCAGGGGATTCTTCTTAGGGGCCCTTATATACTGAGCACCACGGGAACAAATACCGTGATTAGTCCATTTGGTTTACCTGACTCATTATCCTCTCCCCACAGGCACAGCTGCCCCTCCTCCTCGACTGTGATTGCCCCCTGTGCCAGGAGCCCCAGAGAACTTTTGTCCTGGTGCTCTCAAGCTAGGACAATGCTATTCACCATGTGTACCATCTACTGTGCAGAGAATGTGGGGGGTTTTTTGCCTAGTTTCCTGGGTTTTAGAATACTTATCTGCTTAACATGGCCAGCAAGCTGCTTGTATTTTGAGTAAAACTTTACCTGTTCCTGTTCTTTCCTTTAACTTAGACTAACAGCATCAGTTAGCAGTGACCACAGTGAGCCTGTACTATGGTCCATGTATTTTTCAAGAGGCTGACAAGGAACATCTGTCCAGACAGGAAAAAAGCCGTGCAAAAAAGTGATAGGGATTAAGTTTTCTTCATTTTACATTATAATGACATTTCCAATCACTTGAGAACTGCATGATTGCCTTTCGTAGCTCCTGGGAATCTTGACTCAGTGAGTGAGAAATGTACTCTGAAATAATGGCACTCATTCTAGGTTTTCTCCTTAAAAATGCACCGGACTCTGATGAATCAGCTTCTTTGTGCAATCCCAATCATTGTGTAAGTCTGCCCTCTGACATCGCCCGCATGCAAATAGTTCACGCACTATTCTTAGCAAACCAAAGCCTTTTGGTGAAAAGACTGCAGGTAACTACCATTTTCAGTAGCTCTCCTGGGCTGTGACATCACTGCCATTTGGGTTGCTTTTTATTTTTCTCTTGATTCTGATTTTTTTGTCTTTCTGCTACCATGCTCTTCTCACTCAACCAAGAGCAACTATATTCTTCCAGACTTGGTGAGAGGAGCTCCTGAAACTGGAGAGAGGAGAGGAAACATGACAGCAGTCATTCAAGAAAAGTCTTCTGTCTTGTATTTTATAAACAGTAATTTACATTAACATTTGTGATTCTACAGGCATGTCTGAGCCTTATGGACCTTAGGGTTGACCATATTTGTTACCAGAGTTTGGACTATGTAGGTGAAGCATGCGGATGACTCTGACTTTTTAAGAGTATCTGAAACAAACGGGTTCCTCCTTTCTCTCCTTTCTGTTGAGGACACTGCCAGGGGCAAGCCACTTTGAAAATTTGATTGTCTAGAGGTTTGGGGGAAATCAAGCCACAGTTATTGCATAGTGCTGGTACAGGACAGGAGCTAATAGCTAGCATTAAACTGAAATTTAAATCAGCCATAAAATCGCAGAAGAACAAGTTGTAGTCTTTGAAGATTAACAATGAGAAATATTTGATTCTTACTTTTATTTACTGTTTTTTTTAGGCAGAGGGCTTATATGAGTTTGTTATCCCATTAAGCATTACTGCTACTGCATATCTCCAGCCCCCCTACCGATGTTGGTACCTCTGCATTGCTAAACCTACCACACTACTGAGAACATGTGTCTGGAATTCAGAATAATCTATTCTAATTATTTTACAAACAATTGTACCTAAGAAGCACATGTATTTACTATGATTTTTTTTGGTCTTGGTTTATCCATACATAATGAATTATTGCAGCTGGGAAATTTAGTACACCCTTGTTTTCAATTTTGATTGGATTCTTTTTTAATGCCCGTACTTAACGCTAAAGCTGAAAAGTCTGATACTCCTTTGAGAGTTGAGTTGTATTTTTCTTCTTCCATTTTACACCTTGATATGTCACCCCTTGTTATGAAAGATTTAAATGTTCCAGGTGGTTATAAGGGTAAATGAAGATAATCTATGCGTCTAATAAAATAACTTCTTATAAAAGCTTGTCAAAAACATAAAACTAGAGTTAAGGTATTTTTGAACTTTGAAAGCTACTGTCCTGTGAAAAAGTTTTTCTCCATTTTAGTTTTATGTGAAATAATTTTATAAGACTAAGTCAGTTTTAAGGATGTGGATGAGGCCTTGAGCAACCTGGTCTAATTGAGAGGTGTCCCTGCCCATGGTCAGGAAGTTGGATTAGATCATCTCTAAGGTCCCTTCCAACCTAAACCATTCTATGATTCTAGGATTCTATGAAATCCTACTGATTTTTTTTTTTTTCTAAAAAGAAGGAATTGTTGATATTGAATTTCTAGAGCTAAGAGTAGAGCAGTCTGAGAGAAAGCCTAAATGCTTAGACTGGAATTTTAAGAGGAAGTAGGATTGCTGTTACATGCCGAATCAAATATTTTTCAAACAGAATTACAACTGCTCAGCCAGTTGTGCTTCTATATGCTTAAAATTACTACTTTTTCTTTCAATGAAGTATTTTTTGATCTCTTGTAATTTAGGAAATTTATAAATTCTGGATTCAATATGCATTGAATAGAACAATAAATTATTCCCTTGTTTCAATGCCTTCATATGGGTCTGACTACATGTCCATAATGATGGTGATTGGGAGCTTATTCCTATAGCCACACTAGGACGTTCCTAATGAAGTCATCATGAGCTTGTTATCAAAATACCTTGGAGAATGTGGTCTTCATGAACATGGTGCTCACGTCAAGCACTAGAAAAATAACTGTTACGCCTTGCAGGAGAGTAAGCTTCCTTGATTTCTTCTGAAGGTGCTTAAGAGAGAGATCTATCTCCAAAGAGCTCTCTTGAGCACACCATTATAAGCCTAACTCTTACTTAACGGTGATTTCTACACCAGTCCCTGGAGGTGGCCCTCTTCTCACACCAGGGGACCAGTTGCTATGGTTTTGGTGTGAGCACTCCCTTATGATTACTCTAGTGAGTAAACACCATAGTGTCACAAGCCCTGAATGCCGTGATGTGAGCCTCCTCACTAGTGAACCCTCTTCTTGAAAGCAGCAAAACCCCAAGCAACAAAACCTCACACTTTACAGGAGATCTGATGAAAACAACGGGATTGCTGATGGAATAAGGCACACCTCCACAGCAGGAAGGGCATTAGGGTCTGCCCCTTGACATCAGGGCTAACTTCAGCTGTACCTCATAACCAGAGCAAGTCTGCTTTGAATGTTTCTGACATCTTTGTTCAGATCCGTCTACATCATTTAGTTCATTTATTAAAAAAAAAACCACATATTTAAAGAATCTGGGATGAATACTATGTGCTTGTCATCTTTTTGGTGATTCTGTCTGCATTCTTCTGTAGTTATGTTTTGATATGAGCATTAGATAATTTAGGTTTATTTCTTTTTATTAAACTCTAGATACAAGCAGCATAATATATGAAGAAAATGGTCATAAAAGTGTATCAGAAGATTCTTAAGATCTTCTTGATGACGTGTTTCGACTCTGTTCATGATCAAGGCTACAACATTTCAGTCAGGAAACCTACCAGCTGTTGCTCATATTTTCAGCAAGAGGTTTTCACAGCACCAAAACTTTTAACAGATTAGGAGGTGACAGGCCGATTCAGCTGGGCTGTGTCATTAAATGCAAATGCCTACATTAGTAGAGCATTAAAGTTCAGAATTCAAACACACATAATTCATGAAAACAGAAAGCTAAGGTTCCCACACTGATGTTAAATCAACCCTACTGCTCAGATTGGGCACATTAAAGTGTATATTTAATTGTACAGACCAAGCTGTTGAAATAACATCTGCACACCATGGTCAAGTTAACCTCAGCACAGAGCATTAGCAGCTGGATGAACCACTCATTTCTCTTTGACAAGTGAGCTCGGACCAAGGGGAAGAGACATGGGGAAGAAGGACGCACAGATGCATGGGGCTAGGGGTCACATCTGACTTTCGTTTTCCACCTGCCCTGAAAACACAAAGAAATGTTGCTGATACATTTCTCCACATCCTTGCTGAAAGGTTATGCTCTTCCTCCTGTTTAAACACCAAGCAGTTCAGACAAACAAACAAGCAAACAAGGTTGTTGTAACAAAATGCCCGAGAGAGATGCATTTTGAGACAGGAGTTTTACTTCCTTGGTCTTGAGGCGACAACTAAAGTCTGTCTAAGCTTTTCGATACGTGACCTCTACTAGGGCCTGAGGGCACTAGCCATGTTGTTGGAATCTAAATGACAGGCTGGTTTCTGCTGCTAAATTAAATCACATCAGAGAGCAGCTAAAGAGTTAAGACTCTGATAGAATCTGGGGATGATTCTATCTTGAGTACCCCAATTTTATCTCACTCTTTCATGTCTATTTATTACTACTTTCTTTGTCCTCCAGTCCTGGAGCTTCCTCCAAAATTTAAACGTAATGAGTTCTGAGTGTTAACAAGAAGAAATACAATGTTTTATTTCCTCACCAAAACCTGGCGCTTTTGGTGTGAGGATTGTTAAACTTTCAGTCAATCTCCACTGCCCACCAGAAGACTCTATCTTTTCCCTAAATGCCCTGCAAAAGTCTGCATCATCCTACTGTTGTAAGGAAGATTTATCTTGCAAAACCGCTATTTCTAGTGATGAAGTGTGAGCAGGAAGAAACTTAATCTGACTTTGCAAACATCCCATGAAACACAACATGGCAGTGGGTGACGCCCAGTGAAAACTTTTATTGTCACCTTTTCTGAAGCTAGAGTTGTCCTTCATGTCTTTCTCTGTTCTGGCCAGCCCAGAAGGGTGACACAAACACATACCACCCTCCACCTCCCCACCTACAGCCTCCAACCCTGTGAAGACTTGAGTGCCACATCAACAAGAGTATTCACAAGGCATTTGGTACTTGCAGGACTTGAGCTGTATAGGGTGAGAAGAAAATAAAGCCAAACCAGATAAACTCGTTTTCTAATATTGCCCAAGAGATGGTGATGTCAGGCTGCTTAGCCTCTTACACAATTTCCTACGTGGATATTTTTGTCCTTTTAAAACTAGGTGAATTGTTTGTTGATTTGCATATTCCTCACTATTTTTATAAAACCAGCATTTCATTACTTTGGCTGATTTCTGGTTATTCGGGCTTTACTTTAAGCTGCATCAATCCAAGGACTATTTTTGTTTGACAAACTTCTATTTTATTTCAACTTCACTGGAATTAATATATCCTTGAAAATTATTATACATTATGAAACATTCAGCAAATTTAAAAGTAAGAATTGATACACACATGTTATCAAAACAAAATCTCAAATTATTATACATTAGAGTAGCTCTAAATTGTGTTTTGCAAAGTATTCCTTGGTTTTCGGTGTGTTCCCTCCCCCCAGTGTCAAAATGCCATAAATTCCTGTAGAAAGGAGATGTATTAACTCTGCGATTTTCAACTGACTGACTTACAATAGATAAAAACAGTGAATCATCTGTGAATAACACTGCTACTTGGTAATTTAAAGTTAAATTTAACATATTTAACTCGCAGATTTCTACTTATGTTTAGAAATTTTCTGTGTGGTTACCCAAGCAAATTTAACTATATTACACCATTGCTATCAAGGCTATGGCCAACATTCATATTTCTAGTGTCAAATGAGGCTCAGTATAGGCTGCAGTTTTCTCCTCTTGAATGTTCTCTTAAATTTGAAAGTAAATTTATTCTGATCTTGGCCTGTTAAGAGTTTGCTTTTCACTACTTGGATACCCTCTGGAAAAGCACATACATTTGCATGGTTGTAAATATCATTTTGCATTTCCACATATGTTTTCCAAATCCAATATTTGCAGTTTGGCGCCATGACTGGGACAACGCACTCTGTGATTTGGCTGCTCAGCCCTTCCAGTCCAAGGGGCATCTGGAAGAGCTGTGATCCCCTCAGTGCTGCTGGGGGCTGGTGAGGGCAGTACCCTGAAACACAGCCACAAGCCCATCATGAGGTACAGGGGTGTCCACTAACATCCTGCAACAGTCTCATACAAAGCAGTGGGATATGCGTTTCAGGAGGCTACTTTCTGAAGACAGAAGATGGATGTTGAATGAGGACTGAGTGAATAGTCGAGCAAAGCATCACACTGAGGGCTTCACAACAACCCGGACAGTAAAACCCCTTAAGCTCCTCCAGAAGGTATTTATAGACAATTTAGGCAAGAATGCTTTTCTGGTTTGCATTCAAGTTCAACAGCGACATTCCATAAATAGGCTATACACACAAAAGAAAAGCATAGCTGAAGCCTAAAGATAGAAAGCTGTTCTTTCAGAGTTGCAGATTTATCATTAGCTCAGTTACAGGAAAGCTTATTTGGATGACTTGCAGTGACAGAGAGGTGACAAAGGCAAACTACTTCATGTTCAATGCCTTCAGAGCACTCATATAGGTAACCTACTTTAATTCTCTACTTTAGACCATGTTTATTTGAGTTTAAAAAATAGATGTTGTTAAAGATGAATTGATGTTTTTTTTCTCTTTGGCTAGGAAATTTTGTAAAACTAAAAGCATAGAGACAAAAAGCATCAATCATACAAATTCAACAGACCATATCTTTCTTTCAGTTATAGCAGTATTAATGTGGCATACAAGAGTTAATTCAGTTAACTTCATCTTTGCTCAGAGGAGAACAAGTGTTGGCTGAGGTACCCATAGCACCTCTATGGAGTTATATAGATAGTGTCACCAAAGCAGGTTACACTTATAATTATATTGCAGTTGGTTGACTTTGGCTGTCTGCCAGGTGCCCACCAAGCTGCTCTGTCACTCTCCTTTTTCATCTGGATAGGAGGAGAAAATATGATGAAAAGCTTGCGGGTCGAGATAAGGACAACAACTACCATAAATGGGCAAAACAAACTCAACTTGGGGAAATTAATTTCCCCAAGACAACTGATGGATTCAAATTTGGCCACCATCAGGTCCATCTTGGAGATGGCTGGAACAGACTCTGTTCAATGTGGGGAGCTCCTGGTGTCGTCTCACAAAAGCCACCCCTGCATCCCCCTGCTATCAAAACCTTGCCCTGTAAACCCAATATATGCGTGAAAATTCACCTGGTCCCAGTCAAAAAAACCCATCCAACTTACATTACAAATCTGGATTTCTTATGGTACCTGACTTTTAAAAGGGCTAACAACATGTTTACTGGGGAGGGTAGGGGGACCCCAAGCATCAAGTTGGGCATTTTCCAGCAGATGTCCTGGAAAGAGGCTGCATGAGAGTCAAGCAGGGCCTTAATGACAGCAGTCTGAAGCTGCTGATGGGTCTGGTGCTGGAAGCAGTTTGCTGGTGTGTGAAAGACTTGGGTTTAAGTCCTCGATCTTCCAAAAGCAGTCCTGTGTGACCTTAGGCAGGTCTCTGTATCTTAGCTGTCCATCTGGAATATGGGACACGCAGCCTTCTCTGCTTGACACTAGTGCACTGAGAATCAACGTACGAAAGGTCAGGCAAACTGACACTAAGGAGAAAGGGGACCTAAATATAGAAGACTGGAAACACTGAAGGTAAGAAATAGTTTCCCTGTGCCATATTTCATCTCTAGTGCAAGAGTTGGAGCAAGGTTATACATAACATATATTCTAGAAGATAGAGCATAGCGAGGAGGATGGTTTGTATTGCAGAGATGATGCAGAGGATGGTGGCATCAGACAAAAAGGTGTTATTGTCTCAGTGATTTTTCTCCACACTCAAGCTCTTTAAAAAAATCTTTGTGCATGTGTGTATCTGAATGTTAAAAAAGAAATAAAAAAGAATGGAGAATACTGTAAAAAAATGCATTAACTGAACAGTAACAAAGAGTAAATAAAGCATAGGAAAAGAAAATGTGTGTTTTATTGCTAAATAGCCAGCTGAAAACTAGCCTTTGTTAATAAGATATTGGGAAAGGGTCTACAAAATGCCCCAACCTAGGATTCCTGAGTGTGTACGCTGGAACCAGTGCATCTTCATACATAAATTAGTACTGAAAAAAAGATGTGAAATTTTATTTCTTGGTAATCATTAAAATATGAAATACGTGGAAAAGTGAGAGTCAAAGTGCCTAAACTTCACACTCTGATGTTACTTACAGCAACTAGCTTTGTTGCTCTCCATCATGCTCTACAGATCTATACAACAGTCTGGGTGGATTTCTCTCTTGCAAGAAAGTCCGCAACTCCAAGTTAAATAGTCATGGACTTTGTGGGGAAAGGCACTTTGTTCATACCAGAATAAATGTTCTTAAAACAGAGCCCTCCTAATTTAAGTTTTTTTCTTTCTGTCATGGGATGCTGAAGGTGATGACTTGCATTTCTCTGAAGTTTTGCTATGAATTTTGGTGAGGATTATGGCTGCAATGTACCTGCATTATTATTCTTTGCTGCTCTTTCAGATAATGCTGAACATAAACCTTAGTGTCATAAACTTCAGAGACAGAAAACAAAGAAATAACGACTGATGTTGTAATGCCGTCAGATAGATCAGCCACTAGCCCTTGGAAAGGGGACGGTACCTACAGGGAAAACCAGATGCAAGCATTGGAACCTGCCCCAGAGCAGCCCTCATGTAGCGGGGCTGGAAGAAGGCTAAGCAGCAAACATCCCAACTGTAATTCACAACTGCCTCTGATCTTGATGCTCCCCCTTTGGCTGCAATCTTGATCTAATTAAACTGTCATCACACTGTTAAAGTAATGCTTCTTGAACTTTTTATGGAGCTTGGAAGAAGTAGAAAGGGGGAAAATGAAGGATTCATTGAGTTCATAACACGAGGCATCACACATGGGCATGTTGGTATCTAATACCCTTGTTAAGGTGAAACAGATTTAGAATGAGATGAAGAAGGGGGAAAAAATAGTGTTTTTCATGACAAGTTAATTGCCTGACCTGCTTTCATAGAGTCACTGTCAAGCTTGAAATCATAGCTTTGACCCTTTTTGTGCTTAACAAGGAAGATGTGTATCAGCTCAGAGAGAGGAACCATGAGCTTTAGTCCCAGCAGTGCCACAGGGACTGTTTTTATCATGGGCACCAGGACAAAGGGGTTTGCTCTCGGAGATGGGAGCGTGCACAGGAGCCATGGCAATGCTCTGCTACACCTCCCAGGCTCTCCTCTACCACTAGAAAAAATATGTATGTATGAGAGACGGCTTGCTCCTCCACATCCTGGAAGGAATGCACAAGGAAAATGAGTTTTACATCTTTTGCCCTCGGCTGCATTGTTTTCTCCCTGCTGCCTGTAATTTCCTTATTTTTTTCTGGTTTGATGCAAAGAATTTGTGTGCAACCACTTCAGTGTCAGCCAAAGCCTAAACTACATGATTTGCTGTTTTCCTACCCCAACGGCTTCTTTTACACTAGTTGTTTTTTTTTTTTTTTTGGCTTTAAAGATTCAAACTGTTTCCAGTGCTTAGAGGGTAGACTCCAGGAGCAGCTCTCATCTAAGTAACTCCAAGTCTTTTATTTCCATTTGTGTCCTTCAGTTCACTTAAGCATATGTGTTTGTACCGTGTGTTAGTACAGGAGGAAGCACCCAGCAGTCACATGGCAGAGGACAAGGCTTGCAGTTGTATTTTCACAAAGCTGTTTTCACAATCCCAAGGGTCTTCTAATTGTACAGATAGCAAATATCTGCCATTATGCTTCCAGGGACAGTGCTTATTTTTGCTAAAGGCCTAACATCTCCTGAAGCAAGCAGGGACCTCAGTGATGCTTAATTAGCTTTCTAGTTTGTGTTTTTCATGTAGCAATACTCCCTGTTGCAAAACTCCCCGACTTTCATCTGCTGCATCTGTGGCACCAGATAGCTCGAACCCCAGGGCAGCAAACCACATGCAGTACTAAAAAAATAGCCAGCTCCTGTGATTTTAAAGGACAGGGCTCCATCAAGCACGTAATGACATATGCCCTGAAAAATCCCTTGTGCCTGTTCCACAAAGAAAGAAAAGTTTCCCAAAGATCTTCACACATCTTCAGACCCTGGGTTGAGCTATCGGCCAGTGCTCTAATTGCTACCGTGATTTTTTTTTTATTTACATCTCGGGCTATTAATAAGTGTATATTTTCTAGACAGCAGCTCTGTGGTGCTTTTAAACATGTAAAACACCATAACTGAAAAACTAAAGTATGTTCACACAAGAATCTTTCACAAGATTGTCCTTGCGACAGTTCAGACTTGAACGCCTGGAAATAAAAGCACCGGGAGAGGCGAAACCGAAAACCTGCTCACATTCACAAGAACAAAGGTATTTTCTGTCAGATACTTTTGAAAATGCTGAAGCGATCCCTTATGGATTGAATAGAATACATCTTTAAAGAACTGTAAATGCACATGTATATTCTCTTTCAGTCTCGGCATAACGGTGACAGTTAACTATCACTCCTGTAAATCATCTGAGCTACCCGATGTGCCTATCTGTAGCCTTTTAATTCATACTGCTGCGGTGTCTTATTACTTAAAAGCAAGCCATTGACGAGAATATGACTGCCAGAAGAATAGCACATGCTTATTTCTATTTCAATTACCATGGTCTGCAAAAAAAATGCTGCATTAAAAAAAAGCAGGAAGAAAAAAACTAATTACATGAAGCATAAACTGGAAGTTTTCCAACAAAACCTTTCTTTGTCAGGAGATAAAGCTTAGCTAAAATCAGAATACACTTTGGAAACATGTCAATCCTGATAACATTTTTTTCAGAAGTTGTTTGACTCTGCAGTAGTTCTTGGAATTGAAATAGCGTGGATTTTTTCCATATTCTGTTCCTATTGATTTCAAAAGTTGATTCAGCCTGTATAACTAGTTTATAAGCATGCCTCTGGTATGGAATGCTCCTGAATTACTGTTGTTAAACACAAAGAGAAACATAGCCTAGCTACCCTGTCTGCTTTTCCGTTAACTATTCTGGTCCAGTGCTTTCCACCTTGTATAGATATTTAGGATGAGACAAAACAAATTAGTAATGAAAGCCCACATTTAGTTCACTGATTAATTAGCTTGTTTACTAAAGTTTGCAGAGGTTGGAAGAGCTCCTGTTCAAATCACCCTGGAATTAGAAGAGGAGCAAGTCAAGTAGAGCCTGTCCCCTGAGGGCTAATCCAGAGATACTTGAACCTAATGGGAGGCTTTAAACTTTCGTTCCATATTTGTTGTGGGTGGAGTTTGTAATTGTACCTTTGCTTTTTTCTGTCTTTCAGAGAGAAAGGGACTCTTTGAAAGACTTTTTGAAAAATTATTCCCTCCTTGCTGCTTGAAAAAAATGAAAGTCTGAAGTTTGGAGTTGCATTTCCATTCCAGAAAAAAAAAATCAAAAATTCTTCAAATTAAAACAATGAAAACAATATAAGGGAGAGAAAATATTAGTCTCATTCAAAGTCTTTGCATAAACATGCAGTAGTTTTTCAGTTCACAGCGACATACGCTCTTTAGGGAGAAGCATGGTCTTTGTTTAGCTAATTGTCTTGAGTTAAAAAAAAAGAAAATCATGTTGAAGTCAGAGATCTACCTAAATATGATAGCACTAATGATTTTGGCATTACTCAAACAGGAGGAGATTTCTGGTGGTGCGGCCAGACTGCTTTAGAAGAAAACCTGATGCTATCTTTAGTTTTTCTATTTAGCAAATGCATGAAGTAATATTCTGAATATGTATCTAACGGCTTTTATAATCCTTGACAAACTAATTAGAGAACAACTCCTAAAAGGGCTTACACAGTCATAACTATGCTGGTGAAAAGCAGGTGTGCACTAACTGTAGTCAGAAAATAATGTGCTGTCTTCCAACACTGACATTTTTGCTTTTTCTCTTTCATTTTATGCTTGTGTTGTCATTTGTAACATGAGCAGTACAGGCTATTGGTGTCGATCCCACCTTGAGAAAACAAGCCTAACCTCCAAGCAGAGAAAGCTTTCAGTTGCCAGCCTCACCAGGGCCTTTGTACAGCCAATCCCTTGGCCAGTATAGAGAACTAAATACAACAGGGTGGAAACTGTCCTTAGGATCCGAATTAAGTGTGCTCTAGCTGCTCAAGAAGCCGTGTGTGCTGTTTGCTCTCCAGGGGAAACAGGATGCCATCTATGTGAATCAAACCCCAATTTGTCAAAAGGTGATTATTGTCATACATTACTTTAATTAATTACTGTATTAATTACTATATATTAGAAACAACTATATATTAATTACTAGGCAATTAATCTAACGAATAGATTAAAATCATTATATATTAAATTCATATAGTATCATACGCGATTTGAATAGGTTATTACAGTTTATTTAAACAGGCAAGTATTAGAATTTTTCAGCACTGCAGCGAATAAGGTAAATTGCAAAGAAGAAACTCCCGGCTTGCTCGGGCCGGGGAAGCCTTTCCCGGCGCTCCTGCGAACCGCACGGCGTTCCCCGGCAGCGGAGAGACGGTGCTCTCCCTGCTCCCTCTACCGGGCACCGCCTCCGATCGCCTGGAAACCATTGCCGAGTCCAAACTTCGGCCTCGTTGAGTAGGAGTGTTTAAAATCACGCGTCAAACCCACCTTCTTTTGAGTTCAGAGGAAATTCTACCGAAATATTTCTGGTGATGCGGGAGATAAACTTGCCCGTTGCCAGCAGGCACGTATGTGGTCATAGGAAACTGCTTGTGAGTCTTCTCCGAGCTGCCACCTTTGAGAACAGCCGCTGCTCAGATCCTATTTCCTATTTCCACGGCTCTAGGGGCAACTTTTAAGTTTTTCTGCTATCCTCATTAGCAGGGGGATGCAAAACGTAGCCCACTCAGTATGTGCAGGGGATGTCATAGAGTTTAGGCAGCAAAGCTGCCTGGGAAAGTGGGGAAAAGAGGCTGTGTGGGGGAAGCTGAGAAAGGTCCCTCTCTTCCCTGCCAAATTCGTTCCCTCTGCTGTGGCCAACAACAAGGCTTGGAGAGTTGCTTTTGAAAACCACAACTGTAATCTGCCTGGTAACATTAGGGAAAAGGGTGAGTTGGTAAAGGCCATCTACCTTACAAGTAAATGCAAGCATAAAGAGGTAGGGGGCCACTTAAATTCTTCCTGACGGCATTACAGCTTGAACAGTGCTACTCAGAATAAAAACAATGCTTAAAATTGTCTCGTAATCTGGCAAGTGTATAATTAATCTTTGCAGCATTCCTGGTAGGCAGGAAGCTGTTACTAATCTGGGATTACAGAAGAGAAAACTGAGGCAGGGATTTTAAGAAGTGGAGGCTGTGACTTCAGCCGTCCTCATCTGCTGCAAACTTTCCAGAAAACACGTGATGGCTCATTGTCTTTATTTATGAGGACTATGATGTTTTCCTAAGTGCTCAAACCACAAAGCAGTGAATGCCCTTGTCCAGCAGTTTAGAGTGTGGCTATTACAAAGACTTTTTGCCTTTTAAAATTAGATAGCTAAGAGGTAACTTTAAAGCAATGCCAGCAGTGTTAAGTTGAAATCAAAGCCTTGCAGCCTCCCTCCTCAAGCACTGCAGCCCATCTGTTCCATCTATCACACGTTAATGGGAGACGTATCGATGCTCGGGAAAAACAGGACTCATTTAGGGCAAGGAGACATCTCCAATTCAGAATTTCCCCTCCAAGCATCAAGACGTGTCTTTGGTGCTCTGGTAACCTAAAAGTTAGACAGAGGCTATCACAAATTACTCTCTTCACTTTCCCTTCCAAGCAAACAACAAATATTTGAGTGTTCCATTTTGGGCCTGTAAGCTTAAACTGAGTGATTTAGAGTCACGAGCTTATTCTCACAAACAGTTTCTGTGGGGCAGCAGACCAGAAGACACACAGTAATCTGTGTATTCAAGCCTCAGCTTCAGAAGAAGGGATGCAGGACTTCTGTAAGACCTAGGTGTGGCCCTGCAGCTGTACACCTTCACCACCACCTTGCTCTATTCATAGAGTCAGAGTCATCTCCAGATCCTACTTTAATGATTATAGGTAGAAGACACAAAAATTGTCTATACTACAATAACAATGAAATCTTGTTATAGCCCAGTGATGCTATCAACCTTCCTGTCTAAAACCAAATGGACACACTGAAAAGGACAATCAGTGCAGGGGTGGAAGGTAGACATGGGAACAGCAAAGAAAATGCTGCGAATCTCAGCAGCAAAGTTACAACATCACTTAGGTACAGGGATTCAAGATGCCAGATAAGGTGGAAAGTTGTGGAGAGGGGTGCACTACCCCTGAGCCTCCTGACAGGCATGATTTCGCATCCCATGGTGGGGCACAGCCACTGCCCTTTCCAGTGCCACCATCAACTGATTCCTCATCAACTGATTCCTCATCAACTTATGTCTGTGTCGTGTCTGCCTGGTTTTGTAGTCTTGCTGCAGGCTTTTTTTCAGGATGAGATCTGCTTCAAAAGCAGGACCCTGTTCTAGGCTCTCCCAGAAAGAGGGTGGGAGATGGGCACCTTACACCCTGGAAATGCTGTTCCTCAAGGCTTCAGAGGCACAGGGAGGGCTCCTCTGAAGACCTCCTTCTGAGACTGATCATGATCTATAACTGTGCTCCTTCATTGCCCTTCTCCCATTTAACTGAACTCCTCTGATCTTGCCACACAAGAAAAAGGAAAAAGAAAGTAACCTCTTTAATCATCATGATGGTTGTGGCACAGTGTGATTATAAGGCAGGATATGGATGTCACAGGTATTGCAGAAGACCTGCATATATTTCATGACCAAGATGACACCAATAAAATTTATAAGCATGAAAATGCTGTCTTTGAAAACCTTGCTCTCCCCTTCCAATAATTCAGTGATACTCCCAGGCTATATGCACAGCAGTGATTATGGAGAAAAGGCTTTGTATCACAAGAGTGGATGAAGACAGAAGCTGTAAAAATTCCTGGACAGCCTCATTGAGAGATCTGGTTTGCGATTTACCTGATTTACAAAAAAATGGGAGACAGCCCACCCCACTATAGTGATTTACAAGATTTTTAGAAGGTTGATAAAGGTACAGTATTCTGAGCTGTTGAACACAGCAGCAGTTTCTGTCCCAGACAGAGGATTACAAGCAGGTTCTAATGAGCTGTTTAAGCATCTCAGTATTTTCTTTTCTGTTTTCCATACACATAACATAATAAGGAAAGGAAAAAAAAGATAAAAATGAAATAATCTTAAAAGGAAAGAAACTATATGAAAGGGAAAATAAATTAAAGATAAATAAATTATATAGCAAAAATAATAGCTAGAACAAAGCAATTCTTGTGTGACAGATAAACTATCTGGTATATTTCATCTCTTTGTACTTGCAGACTGTCTGTGAGTAGATCATGACTTCTTCAGAGTTAATAACACTTAGAGCTCCTTTAATAAATTACTGATCACTTTCTAAGCATCATAATTTGGCCTCTTCTTTCTCTGTGTATGAAAGGTATTTTCTCATTCAATTGTAGCCCAAGAGAGTCCAAAAAAACAGTGCAGCACATTTACCCATGGATTGCATGCTGTAAGGATTTATTGTGCTGTCTGTGGGCTCTGCAGCTGCCCAAGCCTGGTCTAATGCTTCTGCATCTGAGTGCAGACTGGCTTTGGTATCCAAGAAAATATAAGTTGCAACTCCTGTTTTTCATACAGCCAGATTTTCTCTAATGGCTCACTCCTGTGCAGTGGCCCTGGTGACTGACAAAGTGTCGACTCATCCTCAAATCACCTTCCTGTAGCCATTTCCAGTGAGATCAGTTGCCTCCTGCAGACTCTGCAGAATATTAAAAGCTTTGAAAATTCTGCTCTGTGTCAGATTTGCTTTAGGGGGGTCAAAAAGGTCCAGAAATTTTGGGGAGTAAGGGAACACAGATGAAAAGCATGACTGTCCAGACTTTCCTTCCACAGGAAAATATAATCATAAAAAAATTTATCAGATTATCATTAACTGCTTGTGAAGTAATACTTGAAAGGAAGTGGTTGAAACACTTATAGACATTATATGAAAATGTTCTCCTATGTCTAGCATGATAGTCAAATAAAACTTCCCATAACTTCAGTGTAAGATACTTGGCAAGGCAAACAATGCATCCCCTGGTACAGAACAAGATGCAATTACAGTGCACAGTAACACTGGTAGAGATGAAAACCAGTTTTTTCTCATACCAATATCAACAGAGTACAAAAAGCTCTGGTGTGTTTCTATTCTATAGTTATAATCATTTAAGAAACCACTGTGAAACATTGTCAAATAGACTTTTTTTTCCACCAGATCCACTAGAATGTGTTATAACTGATGTTTGGTGCCCTCCTACAGAACCTTGTGGAGTCTTTTGCAGTGATTCATCTCTGTTTCTTAAGAAGACAGTGCTTTAATTTCCAATATTGTAAGAGTCTTCAGCTGTTTTTTTTTTGCCTAACTGGCCACTGATCTTATAATTATTCTTGCTGTCAAATGTGTTCTGCTCCATTGATTTCAACACAGCTTTTCTAGGGTACAAAAACATGGGCTAATAGCCTCAGTTGCAGGATTAGTTTATAGGACTCGTATGTGGGCAGTTGAAAAACACCAATTATTTTTCATAGGGATCTTTTTTTTGTTAAAAAATGGTGATGAAAACAACCTTCTTTGTTACCAGTGAAAAATGAAACCGAGAAGAGAAAAGACTCATCAAAGCAATAAAAAAGTGCATATTTCCCTATTTTGTTTTTCTGTAAGATTTTTTACTCAAAAAATAGGGAAACAGGGGTGAAGCCCTTTCCATGAAAGCCCATTTCACGCAAAAAGTCTTATTCTGAGTGCAAAGATACCAGGTAGCTCTTTCAAATAAGGCCATGGGACTGCTGTAAGGCACAAATGGTCTGTACCACAGTTACAGGCAGCAGTGGAACAGGTAATCCCTTTAGCTCTGCAGTTACTAAACTGCACTGCCGTCCTATGGCTATGGAAAGCCCTTGAGGAAAGCAATAGCTCCTAAAATACCTCTTTCATGTCATGTGAGTCTTTTTTTGGAGGCCTCTTGTTAAGATCTGCCCAGGCCCTTTCTTGCTTGGGTTGCAGGTTTGGGATAGATCACAGTCAATGCTTGCTGCAAGTTGATTGGAAGACTGTCAGGCTTAAAATATTTCTTTCAGCGACACTCCGAAACCTTTGAGATCAAAGGTGCTGACTGAAGTTGGTTTTCACATCGAGATTACAACATTATTTGATTTCACAGTGGTGTAGTCCCCAGAGAAGACATGAGTTGATTATGCAGTAATTCCAGGAGTGCCTCAAATCTCCCAGGGAGAGATGAATTCCATGAAGTCAATTTTAAAGAAAGTACAATTGACCCTAGTGGCATTTTTTGTTGGTGTTGTTGGGGTGTTGGTTTTTTTGTTTGTTTTTTTTTTTTTTTTTTAGGAAAAGTGCAACTCCCATTAAGATGCTTTGCAAATAATTGAGTCTGACAGCCTGTGGCTTCAACAACCTCTCTGCTGGGGGTGGAGTAAAGTCTGTAAGCCAGCTGAAGGCTAGATTGTGGATCACAGCCTTGCACTCGCATTTGAAAGGTACACTACAAAAACAGAGGCAACAAGCAGCTTACAAGACTCGAGGGAACACCATGAAGCATTTTTCTGCAAGCCTACAGACAAGTTCCTACCACTGCATGTGATGTGGAATATAGGTGCAAGTTTATGGATGGAGAAGACTAAAAATGGGATTCTGAGTTGTCTGAGAACTAGATCACAACAGAGAAATTAATGTACTTTCCCAGATAGTGTTAGGTCAAAGTAAAGACCAGCAAAAGTCTTTAACTTCCATGCCAAGAAGACTTCTATGCCAAGAACTGCCATGCTGTATGGCAAAAATTACTGATATATGCTTTGTATTTTAAGATTTTTCCCCCCTAGAAGAATGGAAATAACATTTCCCTAGCCTGTTGTTGTGCAATGATGTGAGCATGACCTTCTCTACAGAAAAAGATGGTTAAGACAGAGAGAATGTCAAGCCCACAACCAGACTCTATTTATGGGTCTACAGATCTCCTCTTGGGCAGGCAGTCATAGAGCAATATCTCCCATTAGCAGTGGCATGCTGTTTATAAATATTTATCTATTATATCTTATTTCTAAATTATATTTATTAATAATTGTTAAAAAAAGTAATAACCAATTTCTGCATTATTTCTGAAGTTGCCCTTATCATGTATTGCTTCTAGAATGTGAAGACAGACACACATCTGGCCTGGGGTAGCAAATGGTACAAACAACTTTCTGCAGAAAAAAAAAAGCACAGTGAAATATCTAAGTGTCATGATTTGACCCTGGCTGGAGGCCAGGTGCTTACCACAGTTGCTCTATCACTCCCCATTCTTAGATGGACAGAGGAGAGAAAATATAGGGAAAATCTCAAGGGTTGAGATAAGGACGAGGAGATCACTCAGCAATTACCATCATGGGCAAAACAGATTTGACTTGGGGAAATTAGTTTATTAACAATCAAATCAGAGAAGGGCAATGGGAAATAAAATCAAATCTTAAAACACACGCACACACCTACCTTGTTCCCAGACATAACTTTACTCATGTTTTGTCCATCTCCTTCTCCAAAGCAGTGGAGGGCGATAGGGAATGGAGGTTGTGATCAGTGTCTCTAGTGCTCCTTCTCCCTCAGGGGGAGGACTCCTCACTTTCCCCTGCTACAGCATGGGGTCCCTCTCACAGAAGACCCTTATTCATGGACTTCTGCAATGTGAGCCCTTCCCATGACAGACAGTTCTTCATGAACTGCCCCAATGTGAATACTTTCCATGCAGTGCAGTCCTTCAGAAACAGACTGCTGCAGTGTGGATCCTCCATGGGGTCACAGGTCCTGACAGCAGATTTACTGTAGTGTGGACTCTTCTCTCCTGCGTCGACAGGTCCTGCTAGGAGCCTGCTCCAGCGCAGCCTTCCCATGGGTTCACAGCCTCCTTCATGCGTTGACTTTCTATGGCGTGGCGTCCTCCAAAGGCTACAGGTGGACATCAATACCCTCATCATCTCCATGGACTGCAGGGGCACAGCCTTACTTACCATGGTCTTCACCACAGCTCAAGGGGATCTTTGCTCCTGTGTCTAGAGTATACCCTCCCCATCCTTCTTCAATGACCTTGGTGTCTGCAGAGGTGTTTCTCTCAAATCTTCACACTCATCTATCTGCCTGCAGTTGTGCAAAAGTTTTTCCCCACTTGTTAATATTATCACAGAAGTGCTACCAACACTGTCGAGAGGCTTGGCCTTAGCCAGTGGCAGGTCGCTCTTTGGAGCCCCCTGGCGTTGTCTCTATAAGACCTAGTGGAAACTTCGAGCAGCTTCTTGCAGAAGCTTCCCCTACAGCCACCCTCCAAAAAAACACCTGGCCATGCAAACCAAATACGCTAAGAAAAGTGTGGCAAATGCATTGGTTATTGTTGTTCAAGGATCAAGTATTGTGAAATAATTTACAGTTACTGATGCTAAAAAACAAAAAGAACAAATGCTAAACATGAGATGCTGAGTCTAAAATTAAGCCATAAACAGAGACTGGGCATGGCAGAATCACAGGTCAATTGGGCTGTAACAGTGTGCGAAGAAATTACTGACTTTCCTGTTCCAGTTCATGAATTGCAAAGAAATCTGTTTTCTCAAAGGGCTATCTGGGACTGCTGAAATACCTCTTTCCTCAAGCAGCAATATCATGTAAGAGACCTGATGGCTGAATATCAGAAAAGAAGGTATTGAGCGCTCCCCAGCACATCCATGGATCCATCATCTCAGGCTTTTGTAGAAATAATTGGAAAATTTAAATGTTTGTGAATCACATGAATTACACATTACACAATCTTTAATTTTCTTCTGAGAAACAAACATTATACTCTGAAAGAAAGCAAGTGCTGCCTCTGAAGGAGAAGGAGTATAAAAAGCATCAGGTGCTTTTGCACTTTAATGCGCTGCTTCCAAAATCAAAACTTATCAAACCTGTTTTCCAAAAACAGGAAGCACTTTGAGATCCCGGTCAGAGAGCTACTAGTACCTAAGGAATTTTGAGAAGTGCAGTGACTGAGGCGTTAGAACTCTTAGGTACATGTGGCAAATAACTAGAGCAAGGACCTAGTCTCTGACGATATTCATCTGGACTCTGACACCTTAACCATACCATCCAGTTCTGCACAGCTAACTATGGGCATAAAGTCGAGAAAAAGATTCCTTAATTTTTTTTTCAGAGACAAATATCACAAGAACAGATTTGGACTTTTTATTTTGGTATCAGTTGCCAAAATGTGTTGCAAGCAGGACAATCCTATATGTGAGGTCCAAGGCAGGAGAGGAAAGGTTACATTTTCTCTAAGAAACAAGAGAGTAACGAAGCAGCAGAAGAAACTGAAACTAATCTCCTACATTATACTGTTGAGAAGTCTGTCGTTTGCACATAGCTTTGGAATCTTTAATAATTCCCTGATGAGAGAAGGCATTGTTTGTGAGGAAGAAAGCTCTAATATTAAAGAAGAAACTGCTGCAAAAGACAAATGAAACCCCAGAGAAATTCCTCCAAATAACAGTGGCTGGTTGAATTTTAGGGAAAGCCCAGAACAGCAGCAGTCACTAGAACCAAGTAGGGTATTATGACAGGATGCACCACCTGTGAAAAGTAGTATGTGTGACCACTCAAGGTGAGGTTATCAAGACAAAGTTTCCAGGTAGTAAAGGCACTATAGCGGTTTGACCCTGGCCGGCAGCCAGGTGCCCACACAGCCTCTCTCTCACTCCCGCTTCTCTGCTAGAAAGGGGGAGAAAATAGATCGAAGGGCGCAAGGTTTGAGATAAGAACAGGGAGATCACCTGCATGTACCGTTCTGGGCAAACCAGACTCAATTCTGGGGAAATTAGTTGAATTAATTAAAAGAACAAATCAGAGTAGAGTAGTGAGAAATAAAAACAACTAGATCTTAAAAAATAACACCCTTCCCCATTCCTCCCTTCTCTCTGGTCTTAACATCAAATCCAATTTATCCACCTCCTCACCCTGAGCGATGCAGGGGTACAGGGAATGGGGGTTACGGTCAGTTCGTGCGATGTTGGTTCCACCACTTCTTCCTCTGGTGGGGGACTCTTCACACTTCCCCAGGGCCATTGTGGGGTCACTCTCAAGGGAGACAAGCTTCACGCTCTCTTCTCTGATGTGAGTCCTCTGATGAAGGGCAATTTGTCACAAACTGGCCATCATGAGTCACGTCACGAGGGACAATCCACCCCAATGTGAGTCTGAGGTGCAGTCCTTCAGGGGAAACTGCTCCAGCGTGAGTCCCCCGTGGTATCACAAAAGTCCTGCCAGCCAACCTGCTCCAGGGTGGGCTTCCCACAGGGTCACAGCCCCCTTCCTGTATCCACCTGCTCTGGCCTGGGGTCCTCCATAGGCTACAGGTGGACATCTACACCCCATCACACTCATGGGCTGCAGGGGTTCACCATGGTCTCGACCACGGCCCAGAGGACTCTCTGCTCCAGTGCCTGCAGCACACCTTCCCCTCTTCTTCACTGACCTTGGTGTCTTCACAAATTCTCACTCCTCTGTCTCTCAGCCAGCTGTTGTGGCACAGTTCTTTTTCCCCATTTCTTAAATGTTTTCCTCGTTTCTTCACAGGGACGTTCCTCTCCTACCATTTTACTGACAGGCTCAGCCTTGGCCAGAGGTGAGTCCCTCTTTGGAGCCGGCTGGCGGTGGCTCTATCAGACATAGGGGAAGCTTCTAGCAGCTTCTTGCAGAAGCCACCCCTACAGCCGCCTTGCTACTGAAATCTGGCCAGGCAAACCCAATACAGGCATGAGAAGCAGTGGGAAGCTGAGGCAAGTGTTGAAGTTGACATTAAGCTAGGACGCCATTTGAGGAGACAACACTTACACTGGTAATATATTGTGCTGCTTAGTAAGACAGAGACATCTCCCTAAAACTTGGTGGAAAAGAATGGGCTCACCCTTCCCAAAAGGCATATGATATGCAACAGGTTTGAAAACAGTAGCAATTGTGGTAAGCTTGTGGAAAGTCACCATTAAAGACACTGCCCCCATCATGTCAATAAAGAAAAGATGTGGTGGCCAAGAAACAGCTTGGCTAAAACAGCACTGGATGCCAAACAGAAGTCTGGAGAAAGCTCTAAGTAATGAAGCTGGGAGTACAGATCTAAAGCGTAGTTGCGTTTACAGCGATCTCATGGGCTGCTTTATTCATAGCCAAAGGGATTTGTTTCGTCTACTTGATTTGTTTCTGAAAATTACCCAGCATGTGGCACGTGAAACAAACATTAGAGTATTTAAAAATAAACATTTCGAACAATACCTGCACTTCCTTATGCTGAAACTGGCACTGTGTCTATGCGTTGACTTTAACTTAGGGACCAGGGAGTACCAGAGCACTCAGGATGTGTTTTTGGAAGCAATTTGAGCAAAAGAAAAAAAAATTCTAGAGGTCATTTTACCCCTGCCCCAAACAGCCTACCACCCCTTACATTTACTGTGTTCAGTCTTCAGATGAGTTGCCTGCAAAAATCTATTGGGGTGAACATTCATTGCTGGAGAAGAAAGATAAAATTTGGCCTTGTTTGTATTACTAAACTGTGCTTTGTTATCTTGGTCTTTTTGTGTGGCTCCCTTCCTAAATTTTTTCTCCCTGGCTGCCCACCCTCATTTATTTTTTCCTTAGGGGTGGTATTGTGGAACCAAGCACTGGATAACTTGCTTTTCCTCAGAAATTTTTGCAGCCAAGTAAGATTGGATTGGTGACATGTACAGTGGAATAAAAATCACATATTGCTGATGGAGAATTTTTTTTACCTGGTGGCACCAGGAGATGTTTGCAGAGACTGACAGCGTCTGAATACTTATCTTTTACTGCAGGTATTGCCTTGAAAAGTCTTGATTTTGTGTCAGCTTTGATTAAGCATGGCCCATCTCTCTTACATGAGACTTTGTGGCAGGTTTTCTGTCTTTCCACCATGCTTGTTGTAGCTGTTCTCAAAAACTGGTTGGCTTTGATCATCTCTTCCTTCATCCTCACTGGTAACCTGGATGAAAACAACCCTCTTATTTTGCAAGATACTAAGGAAAACACTCATAGTCTGCTTAACGATTACTGATGGAAATATAATATTTTACAGGGAAGAAATCTCAGTCCCTTGCTTCCAACACATTTTTTTTTGCTATGTCTCCACACAAATCTTTCTTTCCTATCCAGGAAAGAGCATGCTCAGGGCAAGGTCTCCCATCCGCTTTTTTTTAACAGCATCCATTAAGTTAACTCTTCAAAACAGTTTCCCAGAAAAGTCCTAACAAAACAGAATGATGACCTGCATATGGGGTCGTGATAGCTATAGTCACAGTCAAATAATTTACTGTACATTAACTTTTTCTAATTTGCTCTTCCCATCATTAAAAAACTTTAGGAAAGAGCGTGAGTAAAGGAAATAAAGTTTAGCCCGGCTAGCATTAAGGAAGCAGTATGACTCCAATGAGCCTTCATGACCACCTCAGCAAGAAGCTGGAGCCCTAAGAGACATTTTGGGGACAAGCTTGAGGAAAGGAAGCAGTTAGGTCACTTTTTTCAGTAATGCCTTCCCGATCAGCAACATTTTCCGTCTCCATGACACCAGAGCATGGTGCTGACTTTCTGGGCTGAACAAACGTGACCTTCTTGGCACGCTCGACCCCACGCCTTTGCTCTGGCTTGACCAGGTGTCCTGATGAATGATTGCATGGGTGACCTCCTGGCTGCCTACAAGTTTCAACACAACCAGGGAGTGCGTAGGCTACAGGAGATGTCCTGTACTCAAATACCCAGAAGGGCAATACTTGCTGGGGTTGCACACATAGCGAGCAAGAATGCTGCTCCACCAGTTAGTCATTTTCAGATGGCACTCTGGTTTCTCCCCATTTTGGCAGAGATGCTCCCTGCTTTGCAGAAGGTACTGGAAAGATGGTAAGAAGTCCACCTCCATGTGTGCAAATAGCTGGCAGGACTGGTCCCCAACGTTGGCCGAGAGATGCTAGATGAGCAAAGGCACAAGGCTGAGAAGTCTTGCCCTTCCCTCCAGCAGCAAGGGGTGGGAGTGCTAAACACTACGTTTCACAGGCTTTGCACAGTTTAAAGAGTAGGAGTCAGGCCCCTGTCGACAGCAATCTTTACTGCCTTACTGACTGCATTGGAGCTCAGGTATAGACTGAGGATCTAGCCAGGGGTGTCCTGTTCCTGTATCAACTGATTCAGACTATTGACTTCAGTAGCTGAAGAACTAATTGCTACATGCCTGTCTGCTTTCCTACAGATCAAAAAGCAAACCAATTTTACAGCCTGCAAAAAATCAGACCTTCTCCTGCTAAAAACAATGCATAGAAAGCTCTGCATCAAATACATCAAGGAAGGAGTTAGGCTGGCATGCTACTTGTACAGAAGAAAGGTTAATCTAGCAGTCCGTCTTCAATTTTTACTCAATGCATTCATTTAAACTGAAAAAAATACTTTTTCCTTTGAGCTTACGACTTAGTATTTACTAGCCTTGAAAAATTGAACAGAATTAATAAACACTGCAATTCAGGGGAATTCAGATTTCTGTGCTTTTCTCTGCAAGAATTACAGACATGTGACAAAACACAAGTACAGGCATGAGTTAAATCTGAGAGAGGTGGGGCCAACATGCTCCTTGCTTCTGATAACTGATGTGAAGGAAGGAATTGCTTCCTTACACAGATTGCATATGTCAGGAGCTTCCAGCCTGGACACTAGTTGCTTGCTGGGCATGGACTACCAGCATTTCACATCACTCCTTAGTGGCTCTGGACTGATGGCTTTCAGGACATCACACAAAATACAGTTGCTCTTTCCTCAGGCTACTAGAGACTAGGAAAGATAGTGAAGACTGTCCTTGAATGTGATTAGACATCTTCTGTTTATCTCTCTGGCTGCTTTGTTTTCTGGTTATGAAGATAGCAGCAAAATTGTTAGTTTAAATGTCTGTTGCAGGAAGCTGGAGGCAAGGGCTTTTCCCAGTGGTGTGTCAATACAAGTAAAAAAAATAATAAAAACCCAGTTTTGGCTCAGAACTGTGACATGCAACATAAAAATAAAAACCATGTGATGTGTTGTAGGTCTGATCCTACAATCTAGACTTTCAACTTTACCTATGGATACCTTTGTCAATTTAAGTCACTGTTCCAGAAAGAAAATGGGTGAGACGGCTGGTAATTGAATTTACCTCTCTTCCTCAGTGAGCTACCTGGAATGGCCCTGTGGCCAAATTGCTTGTAATCTTGTGTGGTTGTGAGAGCTGTCTCAGTGGGTTGAAAAACTTTAATTAAATCTCAGCCCTGACCGGATAACTAATAGAAAGTGATCATCCAGTTAAGGATGCTTAAGTAGATGGGATAACATGAAGTTATTTACAGCTGCGTGGTGCTGAGCTTGCTGTCCTCACCTCTAACTCTCCAAACACATTCACATTCCAAATCATCTGACTGCAGCAGGTGGATAAAACTGGGGGGCTGTGCCCATCAATGACTCCGAAAACCAGCCTAATGAAAAGAACTCTCTGCCTTTGATAATTTTGGTGAGACTCCACCTGGAGTACTGCGTCCAGTTCTGGAGCCCACAGCACAAGAAAGATATGGATGTGCTGGAGCGTGTCCAGAGAAGGGCCACGAGGATGATCAGAGGGCTGGAGCACCTCTTCTATGAAGACAGACTGAGAGAGCTGGGGTGGTTTAGTCTGCAGAAAAGAAGGATCCAAGGGGACCTTATTGTGACCTTCCAGTATCTCAAGGGGGCCTACAAGAAAGCTGGTGAGGGGCTTTTTAGGATGTTGGCTAGTGATAGGACTAGAGGGAAAGGACTGAAGCTAGAGATGGATTGATTCAGGCTGGATGTTGGGAAGAAGTTCTTCACCATGAGAGTGGTGAGATACTGGCACAGGTTGCCCAGAGAGGGGGTGGAAGTCCCGTCCCTGGAAATTTTTAAGGCCAGGCTGGATGGGGCTCTGGGCAACATGGTCTAGTGGGGGATGTCCCTGCCCATGGCAGGGGGGTTGGAATGATGGAACTAGATGATTGTTAAGGTCCCTTACAGCCCAGGCTATTCTATGATTTCCATAGAGCTTTTCAGCTGGCTTTGCTTCTGAAACAGAAACACCTTCCCTCACATATTGGTGTTCTTTTCACCATCTAACATGAAATCATTCAGCTACAATTCCCTAAAGCATTGCCCCTCCCTCCACAAATGGTAGATAGAAGGTTTGTCTTGTTTGGAGAGGCAATACTGATAGCTAGCGGTATCACATACACGAAACCTCCTGCACTGCTGCTGCATGATAATGGATACTTTTTTAACTCATCTTTCTGTTTTCTTACATACTGTCAGCCAGGTATTCAGCATCACGGAGATCTGCACCAGGCTCAGAGGGGTTCACCCTTCCCAACATAATTGTGGCAGATCAGATGTGGTGACCCGGCAGCCCTATCTGCTTTCTCCTCCAAATGAATTCTTCAGAAACCACACTGATGACTTAATGCAAACACACAAACCACATCCTGAGACTGTTCGACCTGAGAGGTAATTAGCAAGCACCTCTGAGAGAAACGATTGAAATACTTGTTTCCAAGAACAAAGGATAAACCTCCACAATGGTTAGTGAACAAAGAAGTCGGCAGATAAGATTGTTAGGAAAAGGTGAAGGCAAGCTCTTTCTTTGAAAAGTTGAGCTAAGAGCAAGTCTGAGATTTGAAAAAAAAATAGTATATAGGAAGAGAGAAAGTAATCTACAGAAGGAATTCATTTTAGTTCTAGTGTTTTGAATTCCTTCCATACATGAAGAAAGATGGAAACTTTTTCAGAAGGGGGAGAAAGCTAAACCCAGGAACAATCAGTGAGGAACACAGACAAATACCTTAGAAATTACCAGTATGCATAAATATCATAAATGCGTAAAAGGACAGATTAAAAGAAAAAAAAAATTACTTGTCCAGGTGAGATCCCTATGGAATTTAAAATACACAATTGGAGAGAGCATTTAATTTCTGCTCAGGAAGTCTTATCTTAATTTTCAGATGCTCTTCTTCCCCATCTCCAAATCTCAGAAAGTACATGATTGCATTTTTAGGTAATCACTTTTTAAATGTGCAGCACGGCCTCTTCCAAGTCACACAGACAACTTCCAAAAATGTTGTACTGCAGCTGAATGCAGTATCTGTGTTTCCATTAAACTCTGCTCTGTGGGATGCCCATCCCCCTTGGGAATTTTTCTGTAATATATGGTTTCAGTTTCAAAACAATGTGAATTTAGGGACCTATTCCACCTTTATTTATGCAGTCCAAGAGATGATACATCTATCTACTGATAGCAGCTTTAATCAAAAAAAGAATGTTTTCAATACAAAACTAAGCAATTAATTGGACACTTTTGAAAACAGGTACATTACAGCCTCGTCATAGGTCTTGGGAGCTACTAGACTTTAAAACTGATAAATAGAGTGTCCTTGTATTCTCTAACCATCCCCCAGGGAAAGTAGTTTGTAAAATAGTAAAATTGCTCAGGCACAAATATTTATCACAGATCCAGTAAGATTTTATGTGCCTTGTAACTACAATATTACATGTTTTATGCTCCTTCAGTCTTTGGCTTAAAGTACATCCAGTTACTTCAGTACAGATAATTTCACAACCAGTGGAGATCTGTAAACAATATTTTGTTACAGCCCCTGAATACTAGGTGCCATTATTTCCACTGTAGTTTCAATGAAGCTTTATCCTTCCTGAACACATATTGTTCATGTTTTAAAAATGCCTGGTACAGAAGGCATAATTGCCCACTTTATTGGATTTGTCAGGTTTACACAGTTTTCAGCCCATTAGACTTTAGTCACCATTAGGCAACCATACATACTTAATTTTAAGTACCTGGCTACTTTGTTACATTCAGTAGGTGCTTCTTTGTAAAACAAAACACCTTGTTTTAAAATATAGCACAACATCACAAAACCAGGGCATGCATAAAGGTGCACTCCATCCTACCCCTTTGATTTAAAGACAGTTAATGGAGATATTCAATATTGTACCTTTAAGCATGCAGCAGCGCAGGAGCCAGGTTGCTCCATACAAATCAGTGGAAAACACTTGTTGGCTGGGAAGAGTGGTTTGAGTAGTAGCGTAACTGTTGGAGTTAGGATTTGCAGATCTTGGTCTTGCGTTTGGGGCGTGGAGGCTGTATAAACACTGTGCCAAAGCTGTATCCCCACTGAGAGCAACCTCAGCTCCGTAAAGCTACTGTGGGTTCACATGGCATGTCAGCCCTTAACACAGGCTGTGGGTACCTGAAAAGAACAGTGTGGCACTAAGCAGCTACTACTGGACCACTCATTTCTCTGTGCTGTGTGGCCATGAACAGGGAGTTGGAGATGGGAACTAATCTGATTGCAAAATACAACCAGTGCAGGCAGGGCAGGGGGTAGGGGAACGAAGCAACTGGTGAAAGCAGCATTGCTGATGGCTGCCAAACATGTGCCAACACGGACACGTTCGCCACCCCAATGGGCAGCTGCTGCATCCCTCCTAGTACAATGGGCGGGGAAGGTGTTGTCTGTGTTGCTCCACAAGAACAGGCCTGTGCTTGACATTGCCAAATTGCCCTCTTCTTCTTCTCTGCTTTTTTCCCTTGAGTTTTATGCCTTTGCCAAGGCTATATTTCTGCTTTTGAATCTTTGTACCTTCTGACTATCCCTTTGTTTCATCTTGCATGTCTTTTAGCTCACGGACTTCCTCACATCTTAATGGCAAGTAGTGAAATCAGGCAAGGCCATGCAGCTGCACGAGACCAAATGCAGCCTTGGATCAGGCACCTGAAACCCGGGTTGAATGATTAGAGAGCTATGCTGCCTAATTTGTCTGCGCCAACTCAGTCACCATCATCTGTGTTTTGGCAATAGCTGTACCTTCCATCTTCTGCCTCCTCTCCACTCCCATGACCCCTATGCTGCTTCAGCAGACAGTTATGGAGAACTCTCCCCTACTTCAGCTAGCAAGAGAGGTATTTTCAGTCCAAATGACCTTTGTTTTATAACAAGAGAACAACAAGTAAGGTTTCCTTGGGTGAAGGTACCTTAACCGCCTCTGACAGTCTGTGCTGAGCAGATCATAAATAGGCCTGCCACAGCCCGTAGGCAAAGACACCATCTATATCTGACAAAGAGGCAGGACACAAATGAAGCCAAGGCTGAGGCAGACAATGTATAGCCTTGCTGTTAACGGAAGCAAAGCACTAGTAAGGCCTTGACCGATGTGCACTACTTTCTAGGGAGCTGAAGAACATCCCTGCTCAGGTAGTACACCCAGCAGTCTCAGGCTCCTGCTCCCAGCCCCATGGCAAGAGGTATTTTTCCTTAATGCCTCTTTGACTTTCTGAGAAGCGAGCATGGCTTTTGAACAGCAGTCAGCAATCTGCAACTTACTTAAACATCCTACAGAGACATTCTGCATTATTATTTAAAAAGATGGCATATTCAGGGTGTTTCTAAAATAATTTAGACTAATTAATTCCCTTGTATAGCATCCTTAACTGTAGGCTATTATAATAAATAAGTGGCATAATTATCAGACTAATTGTCCAAAAAGCTAAAACAGTCATTCTAATGAATGTTTCTGCTGCAATCTTAGTCATCATGCTGTCTGGAAATCTGGCAGTGCCATGGCTTTTTAGCAGAGGAGATCCCACTGTTCCTTTTGTTTTATTCTCTTTCCCCAGGCCTACCATCATCTCAGCACACTCTTCCCCTCTCCAGCTTTCCCCATGTCTGCTGTATCTCAAATTCCATGCTTCAACGGTGCTCATCCAGCTTCAATAACTCAGCAGCAGTGTCAGCTGCAGCAAGTGTATTTATTTCTATGGACCTCTGCCTCCCACATGCCCCAGTATGATCTCCATGGCTTTATCTACCTCAGCAGAGTGAAGAGGCAGCCGTTTCAAGCTAAGGAAAATTCATGGTATGGCTGTCCTGTTAGCTGAGATGGGTAAAAAGAACAAACAAGCTTTCTTTATTTAGTTTTATGACAGTAATAACCAGGAAGTACATTTGCTAACTTGGTATATGCTACTGGAAGGACAGGTATTGAATGACTCGGGAAATGATGACTTTTTATTGTAGAGTGCTCCAGCATTAAGACAAACAAAGTACTGCTTCCTATATTAAGTGGTGCTTGGTTATCCTTTTCTTCCAGGTGTGTCCATTTTCTTTTTTTTTTTTTTAAATGCTCTGCATAAAGCCAAAGAGACATACTAACTTCTAGAGGAGACAAACAGGAAGGGTTAAGTCTTTCCAACTAACAAAAAAGTTGGACAACTCAGGAGGAAGAGAGGGACAGAGGGAGAGAACATAATTTAGAAGTGGCCAGCTGAAAGGATTGGCAGCCTACTATACCAACAGGTAAGTAGAGAAGATGAGGAAGAGCAATAGGCTTTAAATTGAAGTGATTGTACAGCTATAGATGTCCTGATTTTTTTATCAGAGTCTGTCACTTGGTAAAGGAGATTGATGCTTCTAAGTTTCTTGTGTAAATATTGTTTAAGGAGAGACTGAGTGAGAGATTAGACTGGTTAACCTCGTATTTCCGTGGTTTAAAGAGCTGGATCACAGAGGACCAAAGACTTTAGTCATACATATATATGTGAGTGAAGGAGGGGAACAGAAGTGGTACTGGATGGAGAACATGTAGTTTTTCCAAGTAAAGAAGTAAAGAAGAAAAACATAGCAGTCAAGGAAACTTTTTGCAAATTTCCTCCTGTTTTCAAAGACATGTCTAGAAGCAACCTTTTATGTGATCTATTTAAAGATAGCAAAATACTCCTGAATTGTCAACAGATGAGCAATCATGTAGGTACTCAGTTCCCTGTCTGATGTCAGTTGGCAAGGATTGCTCACCTTCCCCCTCTCTACCAAAATTAGTCATGAAACTCCCAGTGACTTCAGTGAAAGTAGTCTCAGTCTTCAAATACTTGAAAACCTCCATCTTTCAATGTGCTGATAAACTAAAAAAGGCTTAAGAAGGCAAAAAAGGATAGAAATGAATATTTTGAGTTTAAAAAGTGTGAGAGGTTTTTAAAGAAAATATAACCAAAACGAAGATTTTTTTCTGTGGGGGAAAAAATTATCTTGAAACCCTCTGTGTCCATCCACCACTTTTTCTTCTTGTCTTAAAAGCATTGTCTCCTACCATACACACACACACAGAATGAACACTCTATGTGAATATTTCCACTGGATCCATAAGATAAATTGATGTGAAAATAGTAGTCTTCTGTTGGATAGGTAATGTGGGAAATGATGATGTTTCCTGAACCTTCTATTCAGACAGGAACAAAACAACAAAGAAGTGTATCAGCAGGCTCCATCTCAGCCATCTACTCCATCTCTGCCATTTACTCCATCTCTGCCATCTACAGAGGTGATCCCACCCTTGACTGGTCAGGCATATGTTAGCTCAAAGATGCTTCTAGAGGGGTTCCGGTGTTACTATTTGCAAGACCAGATAGGATTGCAGCAGCACAGATTACGGATCCATCACATTCAATTCACTGCAAATTTGAGAAGCTGAACCCTGATAGCTTCTGTGCATGAGGCCTTCTTCAGACCTGCCAGCTGAAGGAGACCAGACATAGCCTACACATACCGACTGGCATGATAACAAATTGAGATCACGCTATGGCAGTGTTTTTTAAGGAAAGGAAAAACTCCTCTAAATGCAGTGCTGATTTCCATTTCTCTTAATCTCTGCTGTTTCAAGAACATACACATTCATATAGCCAAGTCCTCCTGTGTATCAGTGGGCAGAAAACCAAGACTGAGAGGTTTTTCAAAGCCTGTTTTCACTATTATGTTCCTTCCTCAATAGAGACACAAAGATAGCCAAATTAGAAACAGAAGACCTCAGAGGAACTCCTGGATCAAAAGAGTCAAATCTGCGTATTAAAAAAACCCCACATCATGAGTGTTAATAACGAATGCATTATTCAAAAATTCAAATAGAAAGATTTACAATTAATTAAAATCTGTTTCTTCTCTGACTCAGAAACTAAACTCAGAAATGTACTCCATTGTTTCAAGTAATTTTCTCTTTTTAAGTTTCAGAATATTGGTAACATCAGCTATATTTAACAAAAAACAATAAACCACAACTAGGCTCCCTCAAAGAAAAAAATAAATTTTAAGAACGTATAAAATCAAAACTCTAATCTCATTTTTAAAATAATTTGTTTCCATTGTTCCAGGAAAGGGATCATATTCATACATTTTCTACTGCACAAATGCATATTAATATACAGTATAAGGCTTTAGGTGACACGTTGACTGTTGTCACTGTTGGTGTCTATATCTAGGTGTGGAAAGCTCCACTCTAAATATCTGTGCTATCTCAGCTAACGTTTCTTAACATTTCCCTGGGTTTCTTTTGGAGCTTGCCCTCATTTAGGGGATTGAATTCTGTTTATGTTTTTTTTTTTTTTTAAATATATATATTCAAAGAGCTAAGGTATTTCAGTAGTGTTTCAGCAGCAGCAGGGGAACTTAACTAACAGGAAAGATCTGTGCCCACCTTGCTCATATTTTTAGCAGGTTGTATTCAGTTTGACAGCACATAACGTTGTCATTTCCAGCTCCTTGGCTGATTGGTTGACCTGGTTTCTAACCCAAGTAACCTCCTGTGTCTCTCTCAAGCTGAACAACAGGGACAGTATGCTCTGTGCTATCTACTAACACCCTGTGATCCATTTTATCATGCATATACATTGCAATCAGATTTCTAAATAAGTATATAGTGCAGAGATTTAACCAGAATCTGCTCGTATTTGTTTCAACATTGACCAGTCTTAAGACTACTTTCTTGGTGATGTTATGAATACTACCTTCGTAATATTTATGCCATTTGTGAAAAGCTACCACCAGTTCCTCTCACCATAGATTTGCAACAGTGGTGGATTGCACTGATGATTAATCAAGTGGTATTATGTTGCATCTGCCAATCATTCTGCACTGAAATTTTCATTATCTCTGTTGTTCAGATCCATGTCCTTCCTGGGCTGGACATGTGAGCATCTTTGAATGAGCACAGCTTATACATAAACTCCTAAACAATCTCCTTTCTCTGCATGACAGGAGCATTTCACAAGGAACTCCAACAGTTTCCCCACACTTTCAGGTTGTTTTAGGCAGTTTTTGGCAGGTTTTTTATTTATTTTTGTTTCCTGCCATTTTAATGGAAGTCAAGATGCTACAGGGAATCCTGGGGATTGAGGCTGAAGCCCGGACAGTCCAAGAGGACAAATAGCAATGAGTCCAGGTAGATGAGAGGACTAACTGTCAAGGCCGGCTTTCATAGATAAGGCTAATGGAAACAGCATCAAAACTGTTAAGCTGCACATTATTCATTTTTATATGCTGCTAGTAGCTACACTGATCCATTCTCATCACCTTCTATACTTTTAATACCTTCTGGCAATGTGATAACTCCTGATTGCCCCCTCAACATTTTCAGACCGAAAAAACAATATTCAGAATATGAAACCATTACACAGTTTTCAACAGGTATTGATAAAAATAAGGTGCTTACAGAACAAAGACATTAAGATGTTCCTGACATTTTCTCCAAGTAAAGCAGAATTCTTTTAATGGGAGAGGAATTTCCATTTCACAAACTCCCTGAGCCTGCAAGAATATCAGTGTAACATCGGATATTGTAAGCTCAGATCTCTTGGCCTAGACAAATAAATGGTGATATTGAATAGAATTGCAGCTCTTGGGGGAATATCTAGTGTCTCGGTTAATAAATTACACATACACAAAAGAAAGATTGAAAATAAATAAGGACAGTATCACACCTTTACCACTTTCCTGTTATTCCAAAAAAACCAAGAGGAAGTTATCCCTCAAGCAGTACTGAAAATTAGTTTAAGGCAGCAATGACCTCCATTGTTTAATCAGTACTGTACTCCACAGAGCATTGCAGAGGTAGATGCTACAGACCCCAAAATTTTACTAAAGTAATTCACTGCTGCATTAAAACATTTTTATCCTTTGTACCCTCATTGATTTCAGCGTAAGACTGGAATACTGCGTGGATGACTCAGCCTCATTGCTTTTGTTTCAGAGGAGACGGCATGGAGATATGTAGAAGCAGTAGAATATTCACTTATTTAAACTCCTCCTGTCCTTGGAGCAAAACGTTGATTGAAAAATAAGACCCATTCTGAAGAGCTCTGATCAGAGAACATAGCTTAATGGATGAAAAAACATACCTTTCATAAGTAGATTAAATGCAGTCTTTAGAAGGAAATGTGCCATCTCCTCTCAGACATGATGGCATGGCATAATCACAGCAAGATGACGGCAGGAACCTGACATTTTAAGTGTCAAAACAGGGGTGGTTTTGAAGCTGAAGTTGGCGTTAAGAGGCTCTGGAGCTTTAGCATTTTAGGATCTCCAAGAAGTTGCTGAAAGGGGATTTGAGGACAAATGTTTCACTGCTCTGTTGCCCTTCACTACGTTGCATTAATTCAGGATTTTCACCAGTAATTTTCAGAAGTACAAAGAGAGACATATTTTCTAATTTGTGCTTAGAAAATAGTTCTTCCCTAGTAACAGGTCAGAAAAGACCATTTCTTCCCCCTATCCGTCTCTAGTGCTGAATGTTGACTACTTCACAGGGTAGCAGATCAACTTCTGTTAGTTCCTGCCATCTCAGGGACCTAAGGAACTAATGATCTCTCTACTCTCATCCTGTGAGATGATCTTTTGAACCAAATTAAGCCAGAGTAACTAAAGGTCCTACATTTCTTAGAGGGTTTTAGCCCAATGTGAAATGAGCTAAATAACTGTTGCAGACTGCCTGAAACCAGCATTAATGTATAAACCCCAGGAGCACAGGCAGCAAACTGCATGAAAGCAGAGACAGTAAGAAGCTTGTTTGAAGATCCAGCATCTTGACAACAGATTTATTTATTTTTTTAAAGTGACATCCTTTTTTTTCTGATATGGCCTGAGAAAGAGAGGCATTGAAGAGTTCTTGGCACTAGCACCACTTGGGTCTTACTGAGCTGATGAGGAGTATCACCCTGTTTTGGGAAAGGAAGAACTGGATGAGAGCTGCATCCAGCAGGTCTTGGTTGAAAAGCCAGCCCAGATGTCCCAGCAGAAGGGGTGACCTGCCTGTTTCTCTGCACACCAATTCTTTGTTTTGTTTGGCAAAACATACCACCTTATTGACAGGAGAAAAAAAGGTGAAAAGGAGGAGGGAGGTACAGTGGGAATCTTCCTGTGGTCCCATGAGCAAAAGGAACAGGACAGAAGCTAAGCGCCTCTTACCACATAAGCCATGCCCTACTGGTACAGCCTCTGTTAGGACTCTCAGTGCAGTCAGGCTGGTGTTAATACAATGGTGGGAATGCGTAACAGGTGGGTTAATAAGGAGTCCACAGACCCCTTGTCTCCTCATTTCATGTAGGCTTAAAAAGGCCTGTAAACTCAAATTTGAATGACTGCACTCCTCTCACACACAGTTGTGGATTTTTTTTTCCCTGCTAGCTCTGTTCTACCCCACTGAAAGAAGGCAAAAAATAAACCAGCAGCACATTTAACCAACACTGATAGGGTTAACACTGACAGGTTTAACACCTGGATCAATCCGCAAGCTCACGTGAAACATTTGCCCACCGTTTCCCATTAAATAAAATACGCATTTTATCAGTTGGAGCAGGATGTTACAGAATAATACATTAAACTAAGATGCCTTGTATGTCACAGAACAACCTTCCTTTTGAAGGCTGTTGCAAAATATGCTGAAGAAGAAGTCTTGGAGGATCTAGAGTTCAATTTACTGCCCCTTATAAGGACATAATGTACAGACAGAGCTGCAGAGAAAACCATGTGTGCATGTTTCTAGCCAATAGCCGATGCAATAAAATTATTTCATTTAGCCTGCAAGGAATGAGAATTAAGTAGTGTTACATTGCTTTTGGCAGGATCTATGGGTGTTGCGCAGGCAGCTACCGCACCTCAGCTGACTCACAGGATCTTGATAAACTGCATTGTCTGAGTTTTGTGGATGATCGCTCAGATAGCAAATGCACAATGAGCTCTGCTGGGAAGACACATACCTCCCCAAGAGCATGATGAAATTAAGCAGGTTATTCCTGTGTAGCCACTTGAGACTTGTTGAAAAAAACAGCTTATTCCCCAGTGACTGTTTCCCAGTCAGATTGTCCCTGAGGAAAAGCACTTCAAGGAACCTATTTTCTGCATCAGAGCGATTACAAAGTTGCAAGGGATGCAGAAGACTTTCAATATAAATTGTGAATAATTTTTCAAAATCCTGAACTGAGGAGCCAACCTCTGTTTCCTGAAAACATTGAAGTAACCTTTTGCTCCCACAGTTACCGAAGTAACACAACCGAAACTTTGCAGCTCAAACGACCTATTAATTTGTCAGTGACCTAAATGATCAGATATTATAAACAGGTGATATACTACTGATAATTGATTTTTTAACAGCAAGCAACAAGTGATGAGAAACTGGTAATAAACACGCAGAATGACAGAATCATAGAATTGTCAGGGAAGGGACCTTAACGACCATCTAGTTCCAACCTCCCTTCCATGGACACGGACATCTCCCACTAGATCAGGTTACCCTGAGCCCCATCCAACCTGGCCTTAAAAATTTCCAGGGATGGGGCTTCCACCACCTCTCTGGGCAACCTGTGCCAGTGTCTCACCACCCTCATGGTGAAGAACTTCTTCCTAACGTCCAATCTAAATCTCTAGCTTCAATCCATTCCCTCTAGTCCTATAACTATCCAACATCCTCAAATGCCCCTCACCAGCTTTCTTGTAGCCCCCTTGAGATACTGGAAGGTCACAATAAAGTCTCCTCAAAGCCTTCTTTTCTGCACACTGAACAGCCCCAACTCTCTCAGTCTGTCTTCATAGAAGAGGTGCTCCAGCCCTCTGATCATCCTCATGGCCCTTCTCTGGACACACTCCAGCACGTCTTGATCTTTCTTGTAGTAGGGGCCCCACACACATTTTCATTTCCGCTTGAAAGATAGCCCAGCAGAGAAAGGCCAACTCTGTTTGCCTGCATGCAACTTCTGCTCTGACCATGGCAGAAACCTGTGGCGGATGGCTGGAAAGGGAATGGACAGCACAGGAGGCCCTCTCTACCACTAGTATCTCCTTATCAGATCTGCTGGGGGATAATTCAGGAGTTTGTCTGACTTGCTGTAGAGGCTGCACAGCAGACTTCTCTGAGCTGATAGTGTAGTCTATGCAGAGACCGTGCTGAAGTAAATCAATTACAAGGCTAATGATTATTGGCAAGAATGAGTATGAGCTAACCTCCTGTCTATGTGAGCTGCTGATTCATTACTAGCTCATATGCCAAATATTTTAGGCCCAGGGAAACAGTTGATAGAGCCGAGTTAGATTTCGCTGTGTGCAGCGCCCTTTGTGCTGGACACGGTCATTTGGCAAGGACAACACATCCCATAATTAGGGTTTAAAAGACAATGTGTACTTATCTCTAGGATGGCCTGACCAGTTACAGCAAACACAGGACATTTCACACCTGCTCTTTAAAGTAGTTGATAACTCTAACTCAGTATGTATGGGTCTGTCATTTGGTGATCCACTAGCTTGAGTCTTTCCCTCCAGAGGTAACAGCCTGAAGGACTGTTAAATGTCTTATGGTCCCAAGCTGTGGTCCAAAACAAGGCTAAGTACATTTCAGCCAGCTCTCAACTTAATCAACATAGAATAGAGGTTTCTTTTGGGCACCAAATGTCAAATCTTAGTCTTTAAATATCCTCTAGCACCATTTCTTGCCCTCTTTTCCTGTAACTCTGAAGGAAATGCTTTTCAGCTTCGTTAGTACTGGGGTGATGAAGATTTACTCCGTTTACAGCTACCTCCACTGTAAGTAGAGAACAAAGGTTTAAAAGCTTTCTCACCACATGAGTTGTGGGGTTTATTGGCCCAATTGCAACACTTGTATTTTTAAAGGGGCAATTCCCATTTCTGACAGCCCCACAGTGAAAAAAAAAAAAGAAGAAAAAAACCCCGCTGCTCCAAAGGTGCCGTTAAGAATGCAGCAACAAAATTATGTGTAGTTCACAGCTCCAAAGTGTATATTGCTTCAATTTTGACCTTTTTAAAACTCCATTAAGCTATGTAAATATAGTACAAAAGAATGTGTACTGTTCACAAACAGTTTGCTAAGATCAGCTGGAAGAAGACCTGCACTCCTCCCTCATGCAAGCCATCAGACACTGACAAAGCTGCTTTATTGATCTGCGCAGAACAGAGCCACAGTGGAAGCTGCGTTATGGCTCCCTTCCTCTATTGTAATATCTTTTTGACTTAAACCTGATTTTAGAGCAGCCACCCAAGAGCTGCAAAGCCTTTTGCCAAACAGCTAACTTAGAAACAGAATTAACACATTTGCTGTTAAGACTTGGCTTGTTCCCACAACGAAAAGAAGGACTAAGGAACAAAGGAATGCTCCTATACATCTCCCATGTCATTGCAGCTTTTCGATGGTTAAATTATCTGCCTTCTGCTCTACTGTAACATCTTTTTATTTTATTTCTTCAAATAAGCATTTCTCTTGTGTTAGAAAGAATGAATAGTTTGGCAACCAAAGGGCCAGATGCAGAAGTAGTTTTATGAAGTAGCTGAATTATTTCCTGCAGATAAATCACCTGGAACATGACCTTTTCTACCCCCATTCACCTGCCTAACCTCTATTGAAAGCATTCACTGTTCCCAAATATTTGCGAGATAATGGATGGTGAGGAAGTAAGCCGACATTTTTCCCGGCTTCCAGTTCTACGCCTGATGTAATATAACACTCTCAGAGTGATAAAATTAAACATGTGGATTTTTTTTTTTTTGTAAAAAATCTTTTCAAGCTTAGCTATACAGAGGCACTATCAGGAAGCCAATGGTCCCAGGGTACATGGATTTCTTCACTAACTTTTGCTGTTCACTCATCATATACTACAACCAATTGTTTCCTACATCTTTTTAGTAGTGTCTTATTTTTTTTCAACATCCTTCCTGGGACAATAAGCAAATGAGTAATCTAAGCACAAAATACAAAAAGATGGATTTTCACACCAATAGTTCCGTAACAAAATTGGACCCTCAGCATTTAAAAAAGGGAAGTTTTAATTAAAAAAAAACCAAACAAAAAACCCAATAAAAATCCCAAATCAATCCTCACTGAAATTCTTCTCACAAGTATAGTGACCTCACCACATGTGTTTGACCAAAATACGTGAACAATTTTTTTTTCTTTTTTTTTTGCTTTAGGCAACCTGCTTTGATGAAGTCTGAGGGGATATGAATCATATTTAGGCAGACTCCTATAGAAATACACTTAGCGTGTGGTGGATGCAAAATTAGACAAAAAAAAGTCCCAATCGGAATCTGCTTATACCGCCAAGAGTGAACTCAGCCTTTCTTCACCTCACACCTGAGAAGCTGGGACCAAGAAGTGTGGGAGTTGAACTACTTTCCCTGGCCTTACATCCAGCTCAGAGCTGGCAGCACAGGTAAAGGATAAGTGATGATGATTACAAACCCTACGTGGATAGGAGGGAACTAGTAAGGAAATAATACACATTCATCCAGGTGGATATATTAAGTGTGATTTTGGCTGACCTCTCAAAGACGGTAAACACTGTATGCAGTCTATTTGTTTGTAGCAGACCCAAAACGTCCACCAGCACAGCACACACACACCCTTTCTGCCTTTGACAGTTGGGAAAACATTGGCAGCATCATTCTAGAGAGAACCTCGATTAGAGCAATGTGTGTACGCAAGGGAGTGGAAGAAGCAAAAGCCAAACATACATAGAAATCAGTGGCCAAAAGAGAGTGGCATCAAAAACTCATGCATCTCAGGAATAACACAACCTGTTTGTAGCTAGCACAACTGGGAGTGAAAGGAGGGGGAAACAGATCCAGTTTGGATGTGCTCCTCAGATTTTGAGTCATGATATATGCAGCTAGCCAAAAGCGCTCAGAGCACAGTTCCTGGAAAGGCTAAAGAAGAGGGAGGTGAATCAGTTTAGACATTTTCTCACATTATTTAGGCTGAATTTGGTTCAAGTCCTTGTGCCTGAAAGGTAGAAGACATACTACAAAAATATTGCTGATGTAGCCGTAAAGTGCACAGAACCCATTCAAGGTCCATCCAAACCCAGCTCAGTCATGCGGGGACATTTACACAAAGTTTTGCTTTCCAACACTGCCAAAACACAATATGAGCTACACCAGAGAGGCAAACGCTGACAAATTATCTATACAATCCTCTCTTACATCGACACCACTCAACTCTACTAAAGCAGTTCCACTAGCATTAAGTCACCCTGCTATGGATTTTGCAGAGCTCTTTGCTGACTTTGAAGGCCAGTGTAGTCTCAGGCACATCTTTAACACATTTCACAACTGCCCAAAACTAACTGAAACCCTCTGTCCATACATCCCACAGCAGAGAGCTACCAGCTCTCTTTTGTCTTTCCCACTCAGGCTGAGATGCAGTGCACTCTTTTGTTACTGCAGAGTAGACAGCACTTAACTTTTCCAGACAGCCTTCTTCCAGTTGCATTCTCCTGCAGAGCCCACACCACAGACTGTCTTGGATTAAGGGACTATATTTCCCTATCCTGCTCAAGCTACTGCTTTACCTGTGGTAGTTCCCTGATGCACCACCTTCGTAAGCTTTCTGGCTAGATTCTTCACTGATGCAAACTAGTGGAGTCACATTGATTTCAAAGGGACTCTGCTGGTTTTGTCAACTGAAAATGTATTTCTTCTGGTTACACATTGCTCAGTGGTTTCCCTTTTTTATACCGGCGAGTTACAAAACGCTGTTTGCAATTATGTATTTCTATCACAACGTTCAGATAGGCAATTAGTCTTCTGAGGCTCTGCCTTAGTCCTCCCTACTCCCCGCTCAGTCCTTGAAAAGGCCATTTGAGCATACAATATTAATCATCTGCTGTGCAATAATCTTGGAAAAATGTAATATATTCTGGCAAATCGCAGGGCCTCTAGAGAAACTGCTGAATGAACAGCTCTCATCCATTATCAGACGGCAACGAACGCAGCTCCCCACTTGCCCCATCAGCATGCAAACAGCGACTCAATTCAATTGTGAGAAATGGGAGGAAATGATCTGTATTAATAAATGGCGAGAGCGTGAGATCTCCTGATTCCAGAAAATAGGATCAAAACCACTGAACTTCCTTCATTGTCTCATTTGATACCTTCCCTTCACTGTAAACGCAGCACTGGGAGTAATTAAGCTTCTGAAAGAAGTTTCATAGTGAAGCCACATCACCCAAAACAATTAAGACAAACATTGTGTGCACATTGTCATCTTCCTTCATTAGTGTTTAAAGGTCAAAGAAACATTTCATTAGGAAAAAAAAAAGGGGGAGGGGAATAGGTAAACTGCAGTATACTCCCTGGGTACATCTGAGAAAAATGCATGTGAAGAATTGGCATTCAAGCAAATGAGCATACACAATACCATCCATCTGGATGGCAAACGCTGTGCGAATTACTTATCGTACTCTGATAGCATCTCGAAACCTCAGTCAGAGAGTAAAGTCTTCATATGCTACGTCCTATAGGACAACAAAGAGGAATGTTGCCCTGGTCACAAACTGCTCATGATCTGATCACACAGTGGACACAAAAGAGTGGCCAAAGAAGATGTCAGTAATCAGGTAAGGATTAGCAAAAAATGAACCCACTTAGATCCTACTGAGCATGTTGTAAAAATGTTAACCAACATTACTAAAACAAAAATCTCTTAAACTGGGAAAAAAATCCCAATAAACAAACAAACCCTCCCCACGGAACCAAAAGAAAAACTTCAATTGCACAAAAATATATCTAAAATTCTGTTTACTTCTCCTCTGTTCCTCCTTCCCATCACATTTCCTGCTGGGAAGAACAGCAAAAATGCTATCGTGTGAGATCTGCTTTCACCAGATTTTGTTTGTTTGGTGGCTGTTTTTATCCTGGATAAAAGAGCCAGTGATGGAATCAAGTTTTAAAACAGTTCTTTGTGTGCTTTTATCGCCACACTTTCAAGAATGTAATTAGACTTCAGCCATAATGCCCTCTTAATTATATCTACAAGCCCCCTCAGAGGGATAAGAAAGCACATTCGTCTTTCCCGTTCCTGAAGCGCACTAAGTGATGTGAAATAAACTAATTTATGAAGCTCATACAAAGAGCTGTCAGATGCACTCTTACTTATTTTTATTCAGTCGACTTTGTTTCTCTGGATAAATTAGGGAGAAATTTACCCTTGGGGGAAGAAAAGTGACTTTCGTCTCAGACATTCAGCCTGAGTGTTTGAGTAGGTGTAGTTATGGCCTGGTGTTAACGGGAGGGGGAAACCAGGCCGAAAGGTTGTGGCTGGCGGAGACCAATTTCAGAGGAGAAGTAGGCTGAAAAAGCATCACATAAAAACGTGCATGTTTTTATCATGTTTTCTTACAGTGCAAAGTCCTTTCAAGTCAGGAAATGGAAACCGACAGACCAAGGGTTTTGAATCAAGCCCTCCAGCCTTTCCATAACTTGAAAGCAATATGTTTTGGACTGGATGTTAAAATATTCTGCTCACTAGCGTTGGGTAGTTTCAGAGCAGTTAAAACACTTTCACCTGCAGTCATTTTAATGCATTTAATGCATTATGCTCAGATCCTTTCTCATACCGGAGGAACTGCTGGGTGCACAGCCTGACCAGTCCAGATGTACCATTTTAAGAATCACCTCTCACAAGGATGCTGCTAGCTCCTCAGCCTGCTCCTCCAAATGGAAGTAGAGAGGCTCAGAACAAATCATATCCATAAGGTCTGATCTCCATTTTAGAAAACACTAATCAATGCTATGTTGCAGGTATCTGGCAATGGGAGCAGGCAGACATCTTTTTTTACACTTTTTACCAGCAGAGAAGGATGTGTTTTTAAAACCAAAATATTTCACTGGAGGATGCCAATTTCAATTTTTTTTTTTTTTGGTGACAGGAAAATTTTCTTGGTTTGCTTTGATAAGGCGTAAATGTTTCATTTCAATAATGTGAATGCATTTTGCTTCTACTTTTCCAGTTCCGTCCATTTCAGCTTGCACAGCACAATAAAAGTGCATGATAAGATTGAATTTACACACCTCCTTTACTACATGTTTCCAGCATATAATTTTGATAATAAATGATGCAGCTATTATTAAAATGAAACATTTTTATCTTACTGAATGAGTTGTTTTCATACTACTTGAGGGAACGAAATAGAACCTATCAAATTGAACAGTTTCTGAAAGTTCAGAATTCATTTCTACCAACATTTTTGCTCTGTGACATTTCTTTCCCTAGCATTTTGGAAAAAACACTGGTTCTGCCAATGGAAGGTAAACCACCTTTCTCAGGCCGGTTATTCACCCTTTTGCCCTTGTTTGAACCCAGTAGCATGTGCCACTGCCTGTGTTTTTCCCATAATTTCTCCCATAATGGGTTAATCCTTGGGACTCCCTCATAGAATCATAGAACAGTTCGGGCTGGAAGAGACACTCAAGATCATCGAGTCCAACATTTTCCAAGCACTCTGGAACATCATTAAACCATGTCCTTCAAGGCAACATCCACCTATCTCTTAAACACCTCCAGGGACGGTGACTCAACCACCTCCCTGGGCAGTCTGTTCCAATGCCTGACAAATCTCTCAGTAAAGAAATTCCCTCATCAGAGAACATGCCTTCTCCTCCCTAGTGGATAAATATGATCTATGGAATGCCAGCTGAAGTTCTGGGTACCTGAGCACAGATATAAAAAGGGGTTGCACAGGGATCCATTCCATGTGATGCTGTTCCTGTCGTGTCCTCACAAATCAGATCTGCTTTTGCTGAGGCACCTATGGTTGGATTTGTAACCTGGGAAATCTTCCAGATTTGGAGTGTTAAGAGCTCGAAATTTATAGAATTAAGCCAAATACATTCAGCACATGACTGTTCAGTACAAGATGTCATGAAATAGAATTTAGCACCTTTTTACTAAAATGGAATTAGAAAAATATTTAAGATAATAGAATGAAATCCCAGATCAGAAATGTACACAAAAGTGGGGAGAGGTGTAAGGCCCTTGGCAGGTGGAATAAATTATCTTAATTTTGTTGACTTAAAATTAAGGGAAAGCAGTAGTCCATGCTTTGGAAAAGATACTTAGTTTTACTCCTTTTAGTCTTCTTCACTAAATACCGTAAAGATAAAAGACCATTTCTCATTAGTATTCTGACCTTTTTCTTTATGACTACATTTTGATTATACATAATACTGTCCTATAAAATTACATTTACTAATCAATAAGAACCACTAAAATAATTTCAAAGCATTATTTTAAACCAGCTCTTATTTTATTTCACCCGGCATCTGCTTAAGCATGCCACTTATCTCCAAAAACTGGCTCTGTCAAAATATCTTTCTGAAGTGCTATGTTTATTGTATCTTACTAATCCACCATCAAAAGTGCTCCCTTTAGAAGTAAAAGGGTTCCTTTTCCTTAGCTGCTTGCCTTGCTAGCAGTCTGTTCCCAGTGAATCATTTGTTTGTTCCTTCTCACACATCACAGTGAGTAATTAATTTCCAGCAGGTTTTATGGACTACTTCTAATTGCCTTGTGAGCACGATCAGTGCCATGTCCCAGAATGATGGTTCCCTCTACCTAAGGTTGGGGATACCTCTTGCTTTCCTCAACAATCACACTTTTTATCTTTCTTGCCCTGACTTTCAGAGCTGGGAAGACAAGTTTTTGCCATCCACATCTCTCTAGGGACAGGAGCTGCTGGTCCTGTGGTTTAGGTATAGCCTCCAGGTCCTGAGGAAAATCAATGCCATTGTCAGCAATTTTTTGCTGAGGTATCAGCCAGGAGTTTAGCAATTCTACTGGTGATGTGTGATAACTGGTGTCTCGGTTGATGCTCAGGGCAGGACCAGGAGCCTCAACAGCCAAAAGCAGTAGTTCATCTGTCTCGCAGTGTACTAAATAGATGGCGCATACATAAAAAGCCAGCCCATCCATCGCACTCTCCCGCTCCTTTGTTGATGCTCTGGAGCTAAAGGGAGCAGTACAACTGATTTCAAGGTCCGAAATAAGCCTCTGATTTTAACTGATTATGCACTAAGGACAGATATACAGAGCAAAGAGAAGCTGGCACAAATTTTCAGGGGAGACTAACAATTCTGAGTGCCTTGATTTTTGGACATCAGACTTGATGCCATCCTTGAAGGCTGTGGAAATAAAAAAGAGCAGAGCACATATCTCCAAACACTAGACCTCTTCAAGGCGTTTTGTGTAGTGTCTCCATAACTACTTCTCACTTTTAAAAGCTTCAGCTGCATTTTTTACAAAGTCATTTTTCAGAATAGCACTGCATTAAAAGAGCAGAATAAAAGTATGAACATCTAGGATGTTAAGAAATCTTTTATCATGTCTAATAATAAACTAAAAATTAGTTTTCTTGTCATTCAGCTAAATATTTTCAATCGCAAAAGGTTCTAGCTGAGTTTCTTTTCATGGAGCTTTAAAAGCACAACCCAGACACTTCTTTAAGATGCACAGGTGAGGAACTGCAATTTTCTAACATGATTGAAGCTATTTTGGAACATATTTTATACTGCAGTTAATTATAGAATGGGTCAAAAAACAGAGAAAATGCAGAGAATCCTCCACTCCTCTAAATTCTGCAATATAAAAATGTAAATTTTTTTGCATTTCTTCTTGTGGTTTTTTTTTGTTACTCTTATTGTATTAAGCAGCTTGGTGTGAGTGGCTGAACGCAAAAAAAGCTTCTAAAGGGGATATACTCTTCTTATACCAACAGAAAACTGCAGGTGAGATGTACAGTTGGGTATGTAACCGTGATCTCATTCAAGAGGGTTAGGAGTTAAAAACCCTCATCTGCTCTCCTGCGTGGTGCGTAAGTATCAGTGTGGGCGCTCCTCATTTGTTTATGTGCGAAGTAAAACAGGTTAGCTTTTTTTAGATTTGCTGCCGCAAATGACTCTTCCCGAGGTGTCCCGCTCACATAACGAGTCCTTAGATGACCTGACATTGCATGCTGTGATTCTTGACCCTGCTTGCCACCACCTGCTGCTTCAGCTTTCTCTGGAGACTCAACAGCGCTCACATCCGTCAGTCACTTCCACAGCTTTGTGGAAGGATTTTCTGCTGCCGATATTTGACAGAAGTGGGGGTGGGAACCAACAAACCCACACCCTCCAGGATTTCTGCACCCCCCTAAGGCTATATTCTCTAACTTGTCATGGCATAACCTTGGAAACAACATAGTGCATAGCCCAGCCATCAGGAAAACCATTTTCACTGGAAGTCCTTGCTATGGTCTACCATCTTCTCAAACAATTGGGAGAAATCACCGTGTGTTACCCTTGTGACAAGACCTGCTTCCTTCTGCATGAAACCTCCTCAACAAGGTCTTTTTTCTTCTTAAAAAACCTACAAAGTTGGATGTATTTTTGTCCTTCTTTTGGCCAGCATTTTTTTGATCCGTTTGTCTCCCTAGAGTGCTTCCTAAGCACTTGGTTCATAATCTTTCAGTGTTATGTCTAGAGTATGGGAAATTCTTTATCCCTTGATGCTTTTTCTGCTCTAACCAGATATCTTTTTTAGAAAACTACCTTTGCACAGCCATAATATGTGAGCTTTGCCAGGATTGTCTAGTCTGACCTATGTGGAATATAGGTGGACCTAGAAGACTCTAACTAACACCTTTCTTCATGGGAAAATACATTCTCATAAGAATCAGAGTATTGTCCAAATAAGCTCATTTCACACATGTTCTCTGAGAGGGCAAAAAGGCCTCCCATAATTCAGAATTGTATCATTTTAACATTTTCAAAGCTAAATGTTAGTTTTTATTCTGAAAATCATTTCATGCTACCTTCTATGATGTCAAATAAAATTGGTGAACCAAATCAAATTTCCACTTTTTTATTATTTTACTTTTTTTTTCATCATCCATTTTTTGGAGTTCAGACAAGCCATTTCAGCATTTTCTGTCATGGAGAATTTTCAAAAAGTCAGCTTTATGTCTTAACTGGAAAAAAGCTGAATGTCAAAAATCTCAAAATCCTGTCCTCCTCACAGCTCTAATGCAGGGCATCACATTAGATGATTATTTGGTCTCTTGGCTTTAGAAGGTATTAGTCCATTAATTATAGATCACAGTCAGCATTTCTCCCTTAGACGTTAGCTTCAGCTTAATTTACCTTCCTTTTTTTCTTTTTATTTAGGTCATCCCTCTAAAATGGACTGAGGCTCCATCTACTAAGGTTTCTCTTCCTTCCATTGCAAATATCTTTCCTCTTAATTATTTGTGCGACAGCACTCAATCCACTCTGAATGCTAGATGCTTGTCAGGAGAAATCAGTGTCTGTCGCGTATTTTTCTTGTCAGACTTTTATTCTAGATTGATTTCAGACTAGCCATTCTTTACACTGCTACCTGCACCTTGCAACATTATCCACATCGTCCTGGCTGATAGCTGTTTGCTGCCTTTACTGCATAGTTAGGTGGTTGGGAAAGGTAGGATGAAGAAGTCTCACAAAGCAGCTCTTGCAGGTATCTCTCCTATAGCAGCCCTCCAATTTTTGCCAGAGTAGCGTGTAAGTCACTCTGTATTCAGTGAAACACAAAGCCCTTGTTCATGCAGTGCCTAACCATAGGGCTGAGTTTGCATTGTGGCCCTCAGCAGAGGACAGTTTAAGGGGGTTACACTTCTGTCTGTGTGTCAGAAAAAAAAAAAGAAAGACACTTTCATTATCTGTTTTGTACCTCTGCCATGCTTGAACAGCCCACATGTTCAAATATTACTGTGGCAAGGCTGGAGATGGCAAATGTAAAAAGGACAGGAGGACAGAGATGAGCAGGATGCTCTTCAGCATTAAACAGGTCATCGTGAAAAGGCTTCTCCTGTTTTAAAGGCATTGAAGCTTCAGTGCTCTGGGCCTCATTCCCATTGAGCAAATTATTTAGGAGATGTCTGCATTGCCCGGTGTAGCATCATGAAGAGGCCTTTGAACTGGCCAATATCAGCCTGGCAGCACCTCCTAATGGGGCCCAGTTGGAGTGTGGTACCAACACAGCCATCCTGCTTCTGGCACCAGCGCTAATTGCCTTTGGCCGAGGCCCAACTTTGCTGTGTAGGCATGTGGACCTGTTTGGCATTAGCGTGAATATCCCTGACATGGTTCTGGTAGCGTTAATCTTAATCTCTCTGTCCTCATCCCCATCTGTCAAAAGGGTATCCATACTTTCTTTGTCTCCTTTGCCAAGTGTTTTATGAATGCTTTAAGTCACAGATAGTCTCCATTTGAATTTACAAGAACCATTTCTCAGTCCTGCAGCAAAGTCACCTGCAAGAGACCTCTATCACAACCGTAAGTATAGTGTTACTGGTGATAGCTTCTTGCTGTTTTATAGTGCTCTCAGTAAGCTGTGGGCAAAAATAATGTCTATTAAGAACGTGAAAATATTTTGTTGCACTGGTTGGCTGCATGCACGTCTGCAGCTCTCATCTTTCAGGTACTGCAAGCTTGTCATACAAGAGCAAAATATGGTCCAAGCACCTTAAAAGAATTGCACAAACCAGCTGGCTTACATATGGGATGTTATAATATTATTCAGTAACACTGAGTTTTCATAGAGCCTGAGAGGACAGCAGTGTGCTTAAACATTTCTGGCTGCACCGGTAGAATTTCAGATCATTTAACTATTGGTACAATCTTTACATATATTTAAGTAATCTATTAGAACAAAATTATGCATTGTCTTCCTGCTCAGATTATTTTACTTCCTTGAGCAATATATCATTCTGCATTCATTTAGATTCTCTGGAGTCTCCAGCTGAGAGCTCTAATTAGGTGTGCCTACAGCTCTGGAAAATAGGTCTTCCATCTTATTTTCATGTTTGGATTCAATTTACTATATTGAAACAATTGCTTTGCTCTGGGAACTATCAATGTTTTCTCTTCCAGAGTAAGAATTGAACTTGGATCAGTCACAAAAACTAAATGACTGCAAGCATCTTGCATGGAGCCTATAGTTTACTTGGTGATTCTCATGTTTGTCAAATGCACATGAACTCACACAGAGCAATGCCATCACATATCTTGTATTGCCTATTTTTAGACACGATTTTGTTCAGGATGTGAAGCTTTTTACACAGAAATTTAAAAGCTCCCACCAGCACACACTCTATAATTTCAAGGCCTCCTGGGATTTCTTTTTTGTCTCTCTTTTTTTTTTTGCACAATGCATACATACGTCAAGAAATCATTCTGCCTGCACTTATATGCATATCTAGTCATACTCAGAGTTTTACTGCTAACTTCTAGAATAACAATACACTGCTGTTTGTAGACACTGTAGATATCTTTACTTTTGCTTTTCCTTGCCCTGTCCTGATTATGGCTGTACAGGTGACAGCAGAGGTGAACCTGAGGCAGCTCAAAAGACCAGCATCCCCAGTGGTGAGGAGCATGACAGGCTGACGCTATGCCTCTGCCTCCCTGCACCCCAGTACAGCTTTCTGTGTAGCAACCAGGTCTGTGGTCAGTCTCAGGGAGAGCTGTTTGTTATGGATGTGTCCAAATGAGGGATGACTCCTGCCAGGCCTTTGACAGAGGAAAAAAAGCCTCATTTCCTGGCTAACCAGAAAAGACAGAAGGCTTTTCTGAATACGTTTGCTGTTAAAACATGCCATTACTTGGGTTATGAGCTCATTTATGCATGAACTGTCATTTAGTTTTGTAACTGTGCAGTGACTAGGGAATTGTCCCAGGAATGGGTCTCTGTTGGCAGTAATACAATATGAAAACAAATAGTAATAATAGCTGCTAATGCTTTGAATTTCCCACTTAGTATCAGAGTGCCCAAGAACCACATTCTTGGTCAAATGGAGATAGTGCTTACCCATCTATGGAAAGTTCTTGGAAATCTATGAAAGTAAAGAACAGTAAGCATGCTGTCTTTTAGTATTTAACTTCCATTGCAGCTTTCTTGGTCAGGATGTGTGTGAAAGCCTGAGGTAAGCTAGGGAAACGACCTCCAAATGTACTGATTCTCAATCCTTTTCTGAGTCTTAGCCCTGCCAGGTGTTGCCACATGCTGGAAAGCAGATGACATAGTTCATATATCTTTCTGGACTTCCCTAACATGATATCAGGGTTGTGGGTGCCCAGGGAGTCATTAAGAACAACAAAATCCCAGCAGCATTAAGTGGTCACATGCAGAGGAGTCCAGCATCTACAAGACCTTCTTCCCTGAGCATCTCTCAACGGAAAGCGTTGCCCATGCAAATGCCATCTGCAACCTGGCCATTGAAAACCAGCCAGCTGCAAAGTGATCAGCTCGGACACTTCAAACTGAGCACAGAAGCAGGAGGTATCACTTTTTTGCCATCTTCAGCTGATACAAAATCAATGTGTGCGTTGGGAATTTGGCTGCTGAACTCTGATGGGAGAAGCTATACCAAGCGCCTGCACTTCCTTAAGCAGTATATCTTGACAAATTACATAATCAAGAGCACAGCAATCCAGAATTAATCTCACAAAGGTTAAGTCATATTCTAGTACATCCAGCACAGAATTGGAAAAAAAAAAAAAATCTTTTTAGCACAAAGGCCATGGCAAGCTTTTAAAGTCCTTGGCAATCTCAGTAATCCACGAGGAGAATCCAGATAGTGACTGCATTCATGCCTGAATTCTACAGTCTATGAACTTGAGGCCAGATTTTGAGCATTCCTGGTATTTTCTGCTTTTAAAGATGAGGAAGATTTTCACCTTCTGCTTAGTATGGGGTGACTGCAGGCTTGCATTTAACAGATCCGGAGAGAAAACAACAGGGCCTTCTGTGGTCTGTAGCAACCTTTAAATCATCATGGTGCTCCCCTCATCCTTGCTTAACCTATTTTTCAATCATTGCAGGAGTCCAAGTGGAGCAATATGGCTCTTTACGTGCTTTATATTAAGCAGTGAATAAAAGAAGAATATGGCTCATTCAGCATGTATCTCAGAGGTTGTGCACATTCAGCCCGCCTATCAGTTAGCTACTCAAGCATGCAGAGAACAGCTTATATTCCCTCTGAATGCTTCTGTTATATATACATAAAACTTGCCACATGCATGCAAAATGCTAGTCTCAAATAGTCATCACCTGGCCAAATCTGAGCTCATTTTCATCAGGCCACTCACAGGCATTTCTCAGGAAGGCCTGCCTTCCTTGCCAGGTGGGATCTGCCAGTACCTAGCTCTTGTAAACTGACTATAAAATCTCTTAAAAGTTCAAGATTACTTTAAGAATCAGGAAAAATGCATTCTTTCTCCCTCAAACACAGCATGCATTCATGTTTGCAATAGGAATTGTGTTTACTGTATCTTTCTACAGAAGTTCAGTTGTGGGGGAAATAACAAAAGTGTTAATACAAGAAATATGTAATTCAAATTTTCTAATTATTTTCACTCTGGGTGCCAGTAACAAATATTTCCCTATCTATTGTATAAAACTGTTAAGGCAAAGCAACCAGCTAATTTGCAGTGGTTAATACATCTTTCAAGTTTGCTCCCTTTCAAAATGGAAAATGAATTCCTACCTCCCACGGGCGTAGGACACCAAGATTGAGATATCCTCCCACCTTGGCACACTTGGGCCATGTGCAGGGTACCACAGTGCTCTGGGGAGCCAGTCACGTCCCATCAGAGGATGCTTCATTTCACCGACTTTAAGTTCAAGATGACATGTAGTCAGGTAAGCATTCCTGTGATTCCTTTGTCCAGGCTTCACATGAATTGTTTCCATGGAAATAGGTTGTTTGTGTTTCTTCATGCTTGCATTCTGCTGGAAAACCTTATTTTACTGTCATTTCTCTCTGGGAATGGCTGAAAAAGGCATCTCAAGGCTTCCCGGTCCCTTATCTTTTATTTTCCCCATAACTCTAGATATTAAAAGGTTAGAAAGATCTACCATTGATCCACAGAAATAATTTGCAATGCATGCGCAGATTTAATGAAATATAGCAACCAGCATTACAAACACCTACTACTGATTTTAATAGTAACACATGTATGATCAGCAAAGGTTGTTAAACATTTTTGTCTGCCTCTTTCTTATTCTTTTTAAAATATCTCTTAAGAGAAAATGCAATGTAAGAAAAAATTGCAAGTTCATAAGAAAAAATTGCTGTGACAGAAATATTTCAGGAGTGTTTTAACACATTTATCCAAAAACTAGATGTTTGTCTCTTAAAAAAATAAAATGGAGGGATAACAGCTTTCTTCTTTTCTTTCTCATGTCTTATTTCCCTCAAGAGGAACAAAAGCAATCTTTGGAAAGTTGCTATGAGAAAGAGGGAGAAGATTCCATTGGAAAAGACATTAAGAAACAAAGTATTTTCAACCACATCTCTTCACTAATAATGTAACATGTCACAGGACTGTAGTGTCAGGCATACTGCTATGCGTCTAGCAAAGACAGGACTAGTTATAGAAGATATAGATCAGGGAAAAAAAAGATGCCAGAGAAAAGTATATTATCTCTTTCTTACTTCTTCACTATCTATCGTATGACTGCATGTAATTTCTTGATAGTGCTGAAATAATAATAATAATAATACATTTCTGTATTTCTATTTTAATCTGGGGAATCTCTTAGATGAAACTAGTGAGCTGGGTCTAATGATGCCTTTGGGAAGAAGACAGGTATTGTCTTCATTTTACACATGATGAAATTGATAGATGAAGCGTTTAAATGATGAAAGGGAAAACTCAGCATCCCCCTTCACTGAGAAGGTTTGACATCAGGCGTCTCAACTAAGGTAGTTTTGTTACACACGAGGGACCTGCATTTGAAGAAGAAATATTATGCCTCCTTGCAGGACAGCCCCACAGGTCTTCCTGGACCAGTTAAGGTATGTTAACAAACTGAGCAAATTCCTGATGTTGGGGGTGCAGATATGAAACAGATCTGAAAACAAACACTGTGCTACAGCCGCAGCTAGCCGCAACCACAGCTCCTTGCACAACAACAGGAGACAACATGCAGGTTTTGGCATGAAACTAAGGGATTTGGGAATCTACATGCTTCAAATAAATATATTTGTTCCAGAGGAACAGAGGTGGTGCAATGATACATTGTGGCAAAAAAAGTACATTGCAATTACATTGTGATGCTCCCACCACAGTCATTATGTACTTGGATTATCTTCACTGTGTCTCTCAATTGCATCAATTAGAGCTGTACATTCAATTTCTGAGGGTAATTTTCTCGGTTTGGCATGTTGAAATGGTGTTTTTACCTTCCTTATGCTATACAGTCTTTGCATCTTCATTGGACTGTTTTGAAGCTCCTCTGACCGACATCATGACAATACACTTACTTGAATTTATACTGCCTCCTTTTATAAGTTATAGTCATTATCATTACTACTGTCCAGACTTTGTCTGTGGTACAGCCACATTCATGTGCCTCCTTTCGCTGTGCAATGAGCAAGCCCTCGATATTTGACGCAGCTGAAAGATCATACATGATTCAGCTACGATTTCTCTTTAACGTGTGCTTCACGGCCCCCTCTCCTCTTCCGCTCTGTGAAGGTTTCTTCATCCACATCTGAGTATCCCCAGAATAAAAATGGAAATGTTTTGCTGGAAGCAGTGTTTGAATACATGCTGTGAATTTATCAACTCTTCTGTGCCAAAGTGCTTGAGGTAAAACTGATCCTACACGTGCAGGATAAACATTCCCTGTTGACTTGGTAAGTTAGCAAGCCTGCTGAGTTATCCTGGGTTACAGACTATATAGTTATTATCTTTCTTCGCACTGGAGGTAGAGATCTGGGGTAGACATTTGGTACCTTCACAAATTTGCCATCCGTCTGTGAAATATTCTGTTTCTACAACACAAAAAACAAATAGAATAATGCCCCCCCCCAAATCTACCTGTGCAACTCTTTGTTTAGGGAACAAAGGCTGTGACGCTTTGCATTCTTCTGTAGCATGCAGACAGCGAGGTTTCCAGAATCATAGATCAAAATACTGTATTTGTAGCATCTCCTTGACTGGTTTTGCCATCATTATAACAAATGACCATCCAATCAATACTAAAGAGCAAGAATTGTCAGCTCAGCTGCAGAATGGCTTTCTATTCCACAGATTAAAATGGTTTTGCTTTTCAATGACTCCTTTTTATTAAGGATTTTAAGTTTGCTGGGGAAGCTGTTTTGCAGTGTGGGGATGCTGGAGAGCGGATGATAGGGTGCTGAGCCCCAAGTCTGCTTTGGATTACACAGAAGGGACTTCAGAGGCAACACAGCTCCTCCTGCCTTGGTTTGCTGTGACTCGGCAGCACCCAGCAGCTGCGCACAGGACCTGTCTTTGCCTGCTGCTGAAATGAAGCCACTCATCTGAAGAAACATGGCGTCTCTCCATGGGAGCTTGAGTCCAGCACAGGTATGAAAATGCAGCATTGACACACCCTGTGCTTAACCCAGTTGGCCTCTGGATCCAAAAGGAAACGGGACACACTGTTCTGCAACATGCAGTCTTTTAATCCAACCATTTGCAGAGCTTTGTCTGCCCTTGCTACATTCTCTGTTTGTAACTTGATGAACTTTACCTATTCGATCATGCTGAAGACAGAAAAATACATAGTGAACTGTCTTTTTTATATATAGCGCTGATTTCTCTGTGGGAAGCTGTCTGCAGATCATTACTTTAAGTTCATGTTATGTACCTGAACCACAACTTGTACTTCCAAATGTTACTGAAAATGCACTACCTTCTCTCTAAAATGTGTTTTTATTTTATTCACTCATTAACATTCACAACAACTTTTAAAGTTAGAATAGGAAAGGAAAAAGTGAAAAGATTCTTCATCTCAACACTTCTTTGTTTTTATTTTTTCATTGTGATATTCAGATTTAGTCAACAGTTAAAGAGTCAGTGAAAGAGTAAAGGTGTGAATGTGTGGAAGAATAATTTGGTGAAGCTGCCTGACAGGATCTGGAAAAAAAGAGCCTCTTTTCTGCCTTTCTCTGCTCTCTGATTTAGCCTCAGCACTGATGTGACAAAGTTGCCCAAGCCACCTCATTTTTTTTGTAGGGCAAACCAAGAGAAGAGCCTATGCATTTTATTCTCCCCTAAAGTAAAACCAAAGATCTGATGCGGTCAAAGACCATTTTGCCATTGGCTTCAGTGATGTCACAGTATCAGCTTTAGGTACTCTGTCTCCTAGATGTCAGTAAGGAGAAGATGGGAAGACCAGCCACCAGTCTGGTCCTTTACTTCAGTCGTGGGTATGTCCAACTCATGGAGCAGGTGAGCCAGGATACCCTGAGCTGGGATATCTGCTCAGTCTTTGCAGATGCTGGGTCAGATTCTTGCTAGCTACTCATGTCCCATTTGCCAGGATCTTTTTTTTTTTTGCTTTCCTACCTGGTAGCCCAGGACAAAGCAGAACAAAGCAGAATTAGGTCTGAGGTTTCAGATGCCTTGTAGCCTTATCTGGGCTTATGAGCAATCTGAGTAAACTGAAAATGGACCATTTAAAGTGTTGCTCTTAGTAGATATTATTTACAGTCCGTCTGACAAGATGAATCCAAAGTATAAATCAAACTTTGGAGCACAAATCTTGTTATTTGCCATGTTAGTAAATCAGTTCACCTAAATAATCTTGAGCTTTTGACAAAGATGCAGCCTTCTGAATTGAAAATTCAGCTCCTGCTTGTGCAGTGAACTTGATCTGCTGACATTTCAAAGGATTGAGATCCTATTTCTGATGGTTCAGTTTATACACAACTATAAACTATTTTGAGCAGCACTGAGCTGAATACAAACAGCTGATGTTCAGGTCTGTCTCCTCTGACTAAGTGGAGTAGGTTAGGGAAAGTGCACAACTTTTACACATTTCCCGACAGAAAATAACAAGCAAGTACAGGAATGTGGGGAGACAAATAATACAGCACGTATAAAGAATGGTTCCAGGACCTGCTTTTTGTTTGTTTTAACTTTTCCATTTGGAAGGAAAATCTCATGTTTTCAATCCATACCTCCAAGCTTATTCCCAGAATAAAAAATCTGTGTTAAAGAGATGTGATTTCTGCTTTTCACTGAAGGTCTGGTATTGTTTGGCAATAAATTGTACTCTATACAGCTTCAATTACTAGCCTGCTCAGATCTGACAGCCCTTAATTATTCAGGACATGATCTACTAAAATCTACATCTGGAAACGATGTCACTTTTTGCTTTTGGCACTGGAAAATCTGGCTTAATGTTAAACACATACTCTTAAATGTAAAGCTTTGAGAGAAATTAGTACAGCTGAACACTCCTCTACAGATTAAATTTTAAAATAAATTGCACATGCCTTTTATTTAATAGTTGCAATGTTTCATCACATTTCAGCATACTGTATTCTCTCCATATATCTACTGGTTGATTTTGCTTCTCCCACAGATCTGACTCTTGCTCTTCTGTGATCCTTTCAGTGCAGCTGTAATGGGGCAGTACTCCCCAGGATTCAGAGCCTGGTTGTTTTCTCACTGCTAGATGGGTAGACTCAAATTTCTCATAAATGCACTTGGTCATTTTTGCATCTTTTCCAAAGCCTATCAAGATGCTTACTCTTCAGGTAGTTCTGGGGAAAGGAAAACAAAGGTTTTCTGTTACTGTTCTTTTTGCATATACCCTAGGTTGTTATGAAATCAGTACCCTTTTACTTTAGTGAATAAAGATTTGATTTTGGCAAATCTAACCTACTGGCTGAGAAAATAATTAATAGATTTGAGGGCTAAGAGTAAATTCTCTAAAAAGAAAGGAAAAAAATGCTATTTTTTAAATAAAGACTGAGGAAGGCCAGACACCAGCCTCAGGTCAGTAGTGTTCACAGCACATGGAAAGAAGTTTTCCAGTCTGTTTGCATTCTGGGCATGTTTTTTGATTAAAATGATAGACAGCTGGAATACATTCCTGGCATATTCACCAATGACATGGTTGGCAGAACTTGCAACTGCAGGAGATGCTTCTGGACTGAGTTTGTTTTTTTTCCCCAATACTTAGACTGGTAAACAAGTCTAGTAAGTTTAGAAAACATCTTTCTGATTCAGCTTAATTAGACTGGCATTTTATAACAGCTTATTAGAGCAAATCATCCGTTGCTTTGATTAGAGTCTACATATATGGAATAAAGTGGAGTCTGTTCATAAACTATATTGTTATGGACACACCAGGGTGTGCTCAGAGACTGCATGACCACCTGCCATCCTGATTAGACCATCTACTGGTATGGAGAGTTTCAAATCTACCTGGCCAATAGCATCTGGCAGTGCAGCAGTGTTATTGCTGCTAGTGCAAAAGTGAAGAACAGCTACCATATAAATTAAAACAATCTAAGCTTGGCATTGAGTGCTTTGTCTTGCTTATCAAAGTCTTACTGAAACTCTTAGAAGGCTTTAAATATTTGAATAGGAACGACAGTTTTTGGAACCAAGAAGCTGTTTTTCTCAGGGGGCTATTTACAGCAACATGGTGCTTCTGAAGGCAAACTTCTACACTCTTTTTCATCATTAGAATAAGTTGAAGGATTTTTTGGGTGTGGTAGGAACATTAGTCTTTAAAAAGTGAACATTCACAGGGTCTTTCTAGCTTAACTTTTTCCACTCCAGTCCTCCTTGAAGTTTTGCGGGGACAGCTCCTCAACCTGCCCTAGGTCTGGAGTAGATGTTGACGTGGTGAGATGTAGCTCTACACCAGCCTCTTTCTGACCACTGTGGGGTTCATCAGAATAGGGATTGCAAAAGACAACTGATTCCTCTTTGCAGTGCTGCAGAGATTTTGGATGGTGCTAACCCTTACAGAGCAGCCTCAGGAAGCCACTATAATCCAGAATTGGCCATAGGACTATACAAATTGTGCTGGCTTGTCTCTTCTTCTCTGGCAGTTCCCAAAAGTTGGAAGACGCTAACACATAGAAGTAAAATGGCATCATCTCCATCTACTTGTGAGTTCTCTGGTGTATATTTTTAAGTTGTTTTGCAGCAGGCAGAAAAGCTCATGTAGATGCTTTCTAACCTACTAAGGTTCCAAGTAAAGCACTGTTTATTGTTCAGTGATCTGCCGAGTTGCTGGTTTTCTTTTTTCAGTTTATAGTTGTTTTTACATATCACACTAACCCACCGAGGTTAGAGCAGTCACAAAACAGGGCAGAACCAAGCAAAAAAAGTTGTATGCAGCAATTAGAGCTGCATATTAGACATTGTCAGCTTCTGTCCTCACTGACTGAAAGTAAGCAGAGCAAGTAAATTATTTGTAATGTTGAAATTCTATATTACGTGAATTCATACAGGCAGTTTTGCTACAGCAAACAAAAAAAGGTCAAAAGTTAGCCCCAGAGAAAATAAGATTGAATTAATAGACACGAGTTCTCTTGAAAAAAATTAAAGTTTAGGTCTCTCCTTATCTTCCTTCAGAGCATGCTTGGTTCATTTTTTCAAAGTTATCCTTGTAGATGTACTTTAGGCAAAAGCTATGATCTTAATATTAAATCCCATGTTTACAGGAATGGAATTTTTAAGTAAGATTTCAAATATTGTAACGTAAGCGCAAAAAAACTTGCATCGATGTGTCAGAGGCAATATCTGATCTTAGATTCACTGAGCAAAACACGTTCTTCTTGTAACACTCAAGCACAAGTTCGATGGTATTCACATTTCTCAGCAAAGAGACAACCAAAGGCTCTGTCATGTTTCATAAGCAGTTACTACATTTTAGTGAGACATCAAGATTAAGAATATCTGAGTCTCAGATCAACAGTGATGGTATTATCTTTATTTTTCATGTGCTTGTTTACAAAGGGCACACTTTCAGGTAAGATTTGGTGCTTCCACATCTTTTCTTGCCTTCTTCTGAATCTTGGAGAAATGTGACATGGCTATTGTTTCCGTACCAACAATTTAATGTCATCATCGTGGATTTGTGACTTCAGTGCAGTCTCCAGCTGACAGCAGGGTTGGGCCATGAGGACATCTATTAAAGACCAGGTGTCTGAAATAACAGCAAACAGGCAGTTATAAAAAAAAAGGAACTTCATTTGGACCTAAAACTTTTATTCTCTTTAGGTTTGTTGTAGTGGAATTTTTATTTAAACTTTAAAAATAAATTAAGAGTTAAATCTGAATTTCAGTAATCCACACTCTCTGCCAGTTTCCCACGCAACAGATAGCAAAATCAGCTAATTACTTCACTGGAACACATCTGTTAACCTTTTTTGTAAAGGGTTGTATTTCCATGGTTCTTCCCTCATTACTATCCTAAGCTAGCATCCATGAAAATATCGCAAACGTCTGCAAATCATTTGTTTCTACTTTCTTCTCAGATCCTTTTCTTTCAAATCCTGGAGCTATCTGAATTTTTTTGACTGAACTAATTCCTTTCTGAGTCTTCCGGTACCTTCCTCACTTGTTAGTTATTTTTCTCCTTCCCTGTCTGCATGCAGCAAAATTATTCCTGCTTCCTCCAATGTCCCTGGTGAGCACAGATGCAAGGAAGTCATTGAGATTCCTGGTTCTGTATGCTTGCCCTGTCTTTCAAAGCCTACAGTGTTCCCTCAGCAAGATTACTACTTTATATGACTGCAAAAGCTTTTGTCTTCACAGCTTGTGCAGTCCTGGTTTCATTTTCACTAGTGGTTTTTTACGGCTGCATTTTGTGTTCCCTGATCGACACAAGGTTAGTGTTTCATCTACAAGGTTATTGTCTTCATACACAATTATTTTCTTTTCTTTACCAGTCCCTGCATCTCCTTGATCACCTATGTTTGTTGTTTACTACTCCTAATAAAAGTTTATTCCTTAGTGTGTTTTTGTTGCACTGGGCTCTCGGTAAACTGATTCTCAGGGCTCAGCTCTCCTTTCTTCTGCCTTACTCCTCTTTTATCTAGCAGTTGATTTTCAGCAATACAAACTTTTCTGCTTTTCTGCCAGATTTTAATGGCTGAGTTGGACACTGGCTTTTCATTTTGGGGATTCTCCTGCTCTTTTCTGGCAAGTACAGGCTAACATGTGAAAACCTCATGAAGTTGAGTAAGTGTTCAGTTCCACTGGTGCCTGATCTGTAAAATATGAGCCTGATTCCCTCTTGCTTGTAGCCGTGTATCCATATTGAATTAGGTGGTTTCTGCAGATGAAAATGAACAAAATATGGTAGTGATTAAATAGACAGTGGAGTGATGTTTCCTCTTCTTCTGCCAGGTCTTCTCTCCCAGCCAACAGCATTTCACGCTCAAAAACTGCCAGAGGCATCACAAAATCCGGAGATCATTCTGGGGCTAATCACCACTGTGTGTACACAGAACTCCCCCTGCGTGGTTTGATATAGTTCGTCTTTAGCCATATGAGATGATCTACCCTGGCTGTTGTATACGTGCACTGAGGAAGAGTCGTGGCTTGGCTGGGACTATGCAGGTGCCAGGATTTGTTGTAGGTGGCTTTGGTTGTAGGTCATGAGCTAGATCCTCAGCTGGCCCAGGCAGATATCATCTAGTGTCTTCACATTCCCAGGAAGGTGCTTTTTCTTACTCACCGCTGTAGCAAGGGCAGCAGAAGGCTTTGCATGGGCTAGTGTAGTGCGGAGATAAACTAAATCCTCTCTGAGAGCTTAAAGAGGGATGATCCTGGAGAAGGACCAAAAAAACAGCTTCAATTTTGTGTTGCTCACTCATATAACACCTTAAAGCTTAATAGCCAGGACCAAAGAGCAGACGCCCACAATGCTGAGATGGGAACCAGAGATGAAGCCTCTGAATGCCTCAGTTCAGGATTTTCAACAGAATGAAAGTGAGGAATGTGTATACCCTCTATTACCAAATGCTGGAGAGAGGGGACTGACAGGAAAACACTTTTTAAAATCAGGAGCATCTGAAAAGCTGGAAAAGAGGACTGGAAAGCTATCCTACACTTCAAGTGAGATGCTGGGCTCAGTCTTTTCCTTCAGAAGTTGGATGTAGTTCATCTTTTCTGTAATAGTGTAGAGGTCAGAGCTGTTGATAAAGGTATGCGGTAGAGGGTGGAGGAGAAGGCTGGTGCTGTGGTAAACTCATTAATGACTTGACAAGAAGCTATCTGAACCAGACTGGCTGAACTATTGAAAATTTCCATCTAGCAGAATGGAATTCAAGTCTCAGGGACTACCAATAGCAGGAGAGGGAGCAGACAGAGCATTGTAATGGGCAGAGCACTCAGGTGGCAAATGCACAAGTCCTGTCTGTCCTTATGGAGTTATTTCTAAGTTCTGTATGAAAGAGTCACTAGAACAAATCCAGGATGCTGTTTCCCAATAGATAATTCTTAACATCAAAGTTGTAAAGGTTTTTTTTTCTGCTTCCAGCTGCACACCTTTCTTCCTGCACTGTTTAGACAGCATAGGTACAGCTGACTGGGATCCCAAATTCTTCATGGGGCAGAGGGGGAAAGCATTTGGAAAACAAGATCAGCACTTGTGCATGTCTTGGATTTTACACTTTATGTCCACACTTGAAGAAAGCTCTTGTATAAGAATAGTGAAAGATGGTTGAATACTCATGATCAGTTTAGAGGTTAAAGAACTTTTTAGAGTGGATTGCCTTTTTTCTCTTTTTATTTGCCATTAAAGTAAGGCAATATTCCTAATGTCTTCTTTTTGGCTGGAAAAAAAATCACATCAGCCATAATAAGTTGTAACCCAAGGGACCCTCTGGTCTTAAATCCTTTCATTAGTGGTTTGTTAATTGTAATCTACATATCATTAGTGGCTCACTGCTAAGTCTAAGCCCCCTGGGTCTCGACAGGGGAACTTCTGCCACGTGGGTCAGAATAGGGTTTGGAAGCCTGTTTTATTTCAACCTTTGGACATGATGTCACTCAAGCCCACTGATCTCTTGTTTGTCCCCACCACTGCGAGGCAGAGATCTTGTTTGCTTCCCAGATCAGGAGCGAAACATCCCATTACAAAGAAATCTCTAAAGGAGTGAGCCGTAGTGGGTCCACAGGGACTATATGTGGACGTACAGCAAATGTCACCATCGAACTCACTCCTTGTGTGACTGCTTATTTCCACAGCCATTGCAAGTACCCACTTTTGCTGGAAAGGGTGTTTAAAAATGGTGGTTCCAATCTGTAGCTGCAGGCATTAGCAAGCCGTACGCTTACTCTGTGTGAATAATCCAACCTAGCAACTGAAATGTATTTTCAATTAGATGGGCTCAAAGTTTAGCTTCTGGGCAGTTCATTTTTGATTTACTCTGAATCCACAGACAAATTGATCTGTGAACAGCCATTGCTGGATTTGATTTGAGGAATTATGGGCTAGATTCATCATACTGATGACAGATAGATTTCCATACTTTGGATTTTATTAATGGCATGTTCTTCGCTTGTTAACATTCAAAGGAGATCAATCACAAGGTGTTCTGCTGCTATTGAGTTACTCTGGAAAAAGGACACCATATGTGGAGACAGGAGTACAGGTCAGTGTGTGCCGGCCTCAGAGAAATACAATACCTTTACTAGCAGGGAATAATTGGAAATGAGTCCAAATTTCAGCCATTACAAGAACATCACTGATCTCTTTGGAAAACTGCATTGACTGAAATGCATTATTCTTGATACATTTTGTTCACAATGCCTTGATTATATCCCACCTCCAATTAAGGAAAGAAATGTAAAATTTGTGCAAAGCTGTGCAGGAAATATACATTTATCAAATGTTCCTGATGACCAGTTCTGTGCTCAGATTACTAACCCCTGGTGCTTTTCTCCATTTATAGACTTACCCAAGTGAACTCTCCAGTCTTAAAAGCCTAGTATCCTACTTATTCTCTGGAAAAATCAGCTGCCACTTCTTCAAACATGCATCATTTAACTCCTTGAACCTGTGCCACAGTAATCAGTACTATATGGGGAAATCATATTACCTTTAAGTAACCCTTTTATACAACCCATACTGCACATTTTCTTTTCAACATTTTTGACATTTGATACTGTCATTTTAAAAGTTTCTTTCTGTATTAAATTAGATGATTGAATGAACTATATGGAGCTCTGTCCATCTACAGATGAGAAATGAACACTTAGGTTCTGCAGGGCTGTTTTATGTTAGATGGCTGAAATAACTACATAGCATTTTTCAGTTCTGCTAAATTTGGGTGAAACTCCTTATTATAAGGAGCCAAAGTTTTACTTCACTGGCCCAGCTGGCTCTGTTCTTGGGAGCTTGAAAAGAAGTAAAATGGATAGTTTGCTGTTTGGAGCCGCTTCAGAGCATGGAACCAACTTATTAGCTTCAACCTCCAGCCAATTCCTAAGAGTGCAGGAGGCATGGGACACTGGGAGGATGCCTTAATGAATGCAGGAACCTGATAAATGCATTGTTCTGGCATTAGTAAGTTTCTTAGCAACAGAAATGCTCCAGAGGATCACATCCCTCATTTGGGAAGGCCGAAGTATTTTGCTGTCCAAAGGACACTTAAAATAAATGACTTTTCCTCCTTTTCCTTTTCCTTCTTTTCCTTTTCCTCCTTTTCCTTTCCTTTTCCTTTTCCTTTTCCTTTTCCTTTTCCTTTTCCTTTTCCTTTTCCTTTTCCCCTTCCCCTTCCCCTTCCCCTTCCCCTTCCTCTTCCTCTTCCTCTTCCTCTTCCTCTTCCTCTTCCTCTTCCTCTTCCTCTTCCTCTTCCTCTTCCTCTTCCTCTTCCTCTTCCTCTTCCTCTTCCTCTTTTCCTTTTCTTTTCCCTTTCCCTTTTCCTTTTCCTTTTTATTTTTTTTAGATAGCAAAAAATAAGATGTGTAAAAGTAGTTCCTCCGCTCAGTGTTCTCTTAACTATATCATTGGTTTCCTTTTTGGCGTTTTTGAGAAACAAAGCCAGTAATTTTTCCCATCAGACCATTTGCTCCTGCTGAGATTGATGTGTTTTTCTTTTCCCATTGAGCCAACAGCTTTCTCTTCCATTATTTGGGAATTGCATGTATAATTCCAAGGGCAAAACTGGAACCAAAGAATAAACTGGCAAACACAGAAAGTGGGAAATCATGATAGATATTTTGTGCTTGACCAGAAGAAAAGGAACAGCTTCTATTCCTTGAGAGTTTTACTGTATCTCAAAATTTATACTTGTGTCAGGTTTGCATCTAGCAGGATTTTGATAGTGGAGAGGCTATGGAGATGGCTCCTGTGCAAAGCTTCTAGAGTCTTCCCCAGCTAAAAGTTGGGAGAGGAAAATTTTTGTTAGGAGAATTCCTTCCTCTTTGGAGAGGAGGGGAGTGTGAGAGGAACAACCATATGGATAGCAAGGCTGGTGAGGAAAGAGACAGAGAGGTCCACTGGTGTAGAGCCTACAGCCCTGAAGGAGTTAGAGAAGTTCAAGGAGGACTGTCTCACATGAGAGGGATGCCACATCGGAGCAGGAGAAGACTTGCAGGAGTCCTCTCCCTGAGGAGGAAGGAGCAGCAGAGGCAATGCAAGGTGGACTGACCACAACCCCCATTCCCTGCCCCCTTGACAGGAGTAGGTAAAGAAACTGGGGCCAGAGCTGAGCCTGGGAAAAAAGGAGGGGCAGGGGAAAGGTGTTTTAAAGTTCTAGTTGTATTTCTCATTATCCTTGCCTGATCTGAGTGGCGATTTTGTTGTTTAAATTAAATTAAATTAATGTTTTTGTTTTTTTCCCAAGTCAACTCTACTTTTTTTCCCTGTGACCATAACTGGTGAGTAAGCCTTGTCCTTAGTCTCTGCCTTTGAGTCTTTAGTTACTCCCGCTCATCCCACCAGGGTGGGGAGGAGGGAGTGATTGAGCAGCTGCATGGTGTTTCGTCACTGGCTATGTGGGCTCAAGCCACAACAATATTGAAATAAATGTTGTTGCCTATTATATACTTTACAGGGAGACTAGAGCTGCCTGAGCAAGCACTGTGAAAAAAAAAAAAAAGATAGGTTCTTTTTTTTTCAGAGACATTTGCCTATCAACTTAAAAATATTACTTATGGAAAACAAAGGTGAATTGGGCTCCACTTTCCTGCTGGAAGCAGGAAGAAGACTCAACTGCCTTGGAAAAGGACACTGAAAAACTGTCCTGACAGGATTTATCTGTGGAAACACGTGTTCAAATGAGTGTTTGTGTGCCTGACCAGCTATCATTTGACTCTCCAGGCAAATAGAATGTATTGGGTTGGCTCAGCCGGAT
>NW_009713546.1:565-1142 GCF_000703405.1 Apaloderma vittatum | reverse complement strand
CAGAGAGCAGAATTTTCCCATAATTTATTTCGACAACGCCTACTGTCACAAACGCTGTCTCTCCTTCGTATTTTTTTACCCTGGAGAATCTCTGACAACCATGTCCCTGTGTTTTGTTAAAGTCATCATCACATTTTAACGAACAAAAAAGTTCCACATCCTTTCCCAGGGTTTAGAGTGCAATTCCAATCCATTTGGGCACACCTCAGAGTTCAGAGGAGACTTAAATGCCAAATTGAATGAATGCATGAATGAAGGCCTGAGCAGATCATCCTCCTAGCAAAAGGATTTTTTAAGAAATCACTCTAATGTCTGTGCCCAGCATCAGACAGGCATGTCTGCCCTCGTTACCTTGATCACAGAAGAAGCTGAATGGGATGAAACTAGAATATTTTAATTTGTCTCAAGTGAGGCCATGTTACGAAAAGGTAGAGAACCAAGGCCTACATATTTTTCATCACCTTACATTATTCTGATGTGATGAAGAGATGGCATGGAGTGTCAGTCTCTTCTCCAAAGTAATAAGGAATAAGACAAGAGAAAATGGCCTTGAGCTGTGCCAGAAGAGATTTAGAGT
>NW_009713546.1:0-247 GCF_000703405.1 Apaloderma vittatum | reverse complement strand
CTAAAAACATTAACTTTAAAAAGTCAGCCAATAAAAGACACTTATATAACTGAATTTCTACACATATTGGATTGCTTAATCCCCATATTTTTCACCTTGAAAAGATAGTTTATATATATGTCATCGACAGGTATTTTCAGCTGATGAAACAACGTCTTGGTGGTTTGTAAATCAATCCCCTGAGCCCTGAAATAATTTTGAAGGATGGAAAAAAAACACGTATGAGAGATCAGGTTAAGGAAAGTTC
>NW_009713545.1:17166-18441 GCF_000703405.1 Apaloderma vittatum | reverse complement strand
GAGCTCCATCAACTCTAGACCCAGAAGCCTTAATATTTCATGGAGATTGTGAAATTCTTTAACATAAGATAAATAGTTTAGAAGGATTCAAAAAAAGGACAAGATTTCTAGAGTTAATGGGAACATCCAGTTGAAATAAGTTTAAAAATGAAAGAAAGGTTTATAAATGCTTTGCAGTTTAATGTATTCAGTCAAATTCCAGAAACTGAAGGAAATTTCTCCATTAGGTGGGTCACCTCCCGACAGATGCCCACCCAAGCTGGTACTGCTCGGTACCATTGGAGAGACAGGAGACAGGATTTCCTGATCTCATCCAGTCTGGCTGAGTGGCTTTGTAGCAATTTGAAAAATACCAAAAAGGTAATATATTTTCTGCCAATTCTTTTCCTCTCTCCAAAGTAGAAACCAACTAGGAAAATATGCTTGACATCAGACATTCTTTTTCCCTGCATATGAAGAAATTCAGAAGATGAGTGTTTCATTATAAAAATGTTTCATATTTAAGAGATACTGTCTATATGTCCTTGGTAGGGTAGCAGAGAAAACAGTTGCATAAAAGTGAAAGGATTTAAGATGTGTTAAAAGAGAGTTCATTTTAGCTGCACTGTAACTACAGTAACATATCTTTTTTTTTCCTTATTCATGCCAATCTTGTACGAACACTCTCCTTTCCTGTTACTCTTTCACATTGCCTGAATAGGAAATCAAGTGCAACAGAGATGGGTGAGACCAGAAAAGTTTCATATTTTATTGAACTTTGAGATGTTTTGTAGCTAATGGCTTGAAGAGGTATCAGTCTGTGGAGGCTTTTTGTCTGTAGCTCGGTGATTAGCAACTGAAGGATGGATCATGTGAACAGATGTGAACGAAGAAGAACTACATTTGGCCTCAATTTTGTCTGTTGTAACGCAGGAATAATTTGCAGCTTGATCCATGTTTGTTTGACCTGTGCGTAGAGAACATGGCATTTTTTCGAAGAAATACAGCTTTGTTGACTCCTGTGTATGGAAATTACCTTTTCAGTTACTCAAACAGGAAAGGATAAACACTGGAAACGTTATTATTAAAATTTTTAAAAAAACCCCCAAACCTCAGCTCCTAATTCAGCAGAGGTCAGACAATAAAGTTTGCAATCACACACTCCATGCTACTCGGCACTGAGAGCCAGCACACCAGTGACTGGCCAGATTAGTTAATCTTCCTCAGCTTCGTCTTGGGCCCTATAACTACAGCGGCAGGTCATTAACCAGCTGGTGAAGCCCCAGCACATCGTAC
>NW_009713545.1:0-17135 GCF_000703405.1 Apaloderma vittatum | reverse complement strand
CAACCCTGCCCAGCCGTTGTTGAGTCCAGGAGCCTTAAAGAGGTATTTCTGATGTTAGCTGACAGAATGATAATTTATGCTTGCTGTAATTCAAAGGGATTCCAAGGCAACTGTAAACTAATGAAACCCGAATAACTTTCCCACTGAAAGGCCCTTATTTAATCAGTTGAACAAAAATGGAAGTATGTAAAATGGGCAGCCATTCTTTCTTTTAAAAAATAGGGCCTTTTTGTGAAAAGGGAGATAAATGAGATCATGTGGTGTTACAGGAAGGAGATGTATAAAATGTTTGATTAATTCAAAATGTTTATTCTCCCCACTTTTCTTGATCTTTTTTTAAACTTTGCTGTTCATCACTCCCAAAAGTAAAAAGGGAAGAATGCAATGTCTAGTAAATTTGGTAACCTAGTAGAAGTATTACTTTTTTTTTTTTTTCTTTTCTTTTTTTTTTTTTTTTTTTTTTTTTTTAATCTGAAATGAAAGGCTCTCTTTAATCAGATAATTGCCTAGCTGGTAATTTTAGACTTTTGTGACACACCAGTTGGCACGTACATAACCGTGAGCCTTTTCCTACAGCCTTCCCGCCCTCTGGGACACTCACAGACATGTCTCTGTCTTATCAGTCCCAGGGGACCATTCCCAAGCATTTTGCAATAAAAATGCAAAGGAGGGGCCTTTTCTCTCCTGCAAAGGAGGGCCAGCTGTCAGAGGTAATGACTGCCAGTGGACACACAGATGGCACTTAGGGGTGCTCCCTCAGCCCACCACGCACCTGAAGAAAGGGGGTGTCCATTGCACAGCTGTTCCCGGAGGGGCCACTCATCCTGGTGGCTCGGGGCCCTTGCCAGGCTTGGGGAGTGGACTCAGTGACAGCAGACATGGGTGTCCCCAGAGTGTGCCACACTGGCGAAGAAGGCAGAGAGCCAAGAGATAATAATTTGCAGTCACAGCCTGTTCCTCGCTCTTACCCCTCCCTGGCTCTTCACTTTCAGTGGTGACCAGGAGTGAAACGTAACTTGCTGCATGACTGACAGCCCTTCAAGCTCCTCGGCAAACCTCAGGCCTTATTTTGAAAAGCCCCTGAAAGAAAAAGGATTGTGTCCTCTCTGAATGCAAGGCTGCTGAACGGCTGCCAACCCCAGGCTGCTCCATTCAAAGACCTGAGTGAATAAATGAGAATAACATCCTTGAGGACCTTGGGGATCGGTTTACTCTGAAAATCCCCAGCCTTACAAAGGGTCAGAGTCACAAGGTAAATGAAAATGGCTGGGAGGGGACTTTGATGGCCTAAACACTGTAACTGTAGAGGACTTGAAAGAAAACTGTACTTTTAAAAAAGTGAGAGAAGGGAGGGAGCAAACAGGGGGAGAAGGTGGTGAGGAGCACAATTTCAGCCTGCAGCCTCACCAGAAGGGAAATGGGGGAATTGGAAGAGCAGAAGAGAGAGAAACCTCTGCACTCTTAATCCACAGCAATCTTTAAAATTCTGCTATTTAGGGTACGAGCAGTGGCTGTAGCAAGGGAAACCATCTCCCCTGCCTGCTGCCTCAGTGTAGCCAAAATATTTCCTCCAAGTAATTGGCAGCTGTCAGGGCACAGAGGCACGAGCAAATGGCACTGGGCCCTGCACCATGCCCTGAGAAGCTGGAAAGAACAGGTAACCCAAATATTAATACAGTTTTGGTGTTTCACCTCAAAAATGCTCATGTAAGTTACTGGGGAGACATACAAGGGCATTTTGGAAACAGGCTGGCACTGGTATGGAAGGCAGATGATGTGACTATGTGCGCTGGCCTTGCGTCTGTTTAAGATTTGCTGCATAAATTTCAGTAAGTCGTATAAGGCCAAGTTGAATTAACATCTTGAGACCAGTGGGAACTAGACACCTAAACACTTCAGTCTCGAAATCTCTGGCTCTCATTGGTCTCATCTCCTTCCTTTTAGTTCTCCGAGAAGCTCCATTAGTGCTGACAGTAGTAAAGTTAAACACATTCCTAAACATTTGCAGGATCAGGATGTAAGTGACTCAGAGCAGCCACAGTTTCTTATTAGGTGTTTGTATAGTGCCTGGCATCTGGGCCCCATTTCAGTTGAAGTTACTGTAATTCAAGCCCTAGTAATTACAAAAATAGGTTAAATACTGAATTATAACAGTTTTCTGTCAGATTCTCTTCATGCTGTGCTTTTAGTAAAGACTCTGCTATTTGTAGATAGCTTCCTTTTGCAAATAGTTATTATTCCCTTTAATGGAGGATGGGAGAAAGAATATCCTACTGGAAACTAGGAGAAATCCAAGTGTACTGCACTTAGGCGTTCAGATCAAGGTCCATACTCCATGAGAAAGAGTCTTGCCTTTAACTTCCACTAGTTTTCCTGTTGTCATATAAACTCCATGTCTTTTGGGGCTAGGAATTTTAGTACCCCATACTGGTGCATAAAAAAATGCAGGATCCTATTTTGTGTATCCTTCATGCCAACTGCAATATTGTTCCTTGAAGTAGTCTCTCTTGCCTTGGGATCCAGGTAGGGAAGGACCTGTCAACCCCAGAAAGCATCATAGGCTCTTGTCCATCTTTACTGGTGTTTTTTAGGATGAAAACAGAGGAGGGTTTAGCTCACCAGTATTATAAACCAGTGAGCAGCTAGACTCTTCATCTACAGACATAAAACTTATTTCAGTGTAATGTGGGTTGCTAACAGAGTTGATGGGACTGCAGAGGAAGTAAAATGGGCAAATGCCAATGGGAGATTTTTACAAACCGGAAACCTTTGAGGTCTTTCTAAAGTTGTTGGGTTCTTTTCACTATGAGGTTCAGAAAATGTCATTTAAGCCTAAATCTCTGTACTAGTCAGAACAGAGACATTCCCAACTTAGGATCCAGTTCATCATGTCAACCACTATTCATCTTCATAACGCAGAAATGGAAGCATTAGTTTAATCCTACATACTGTGAAAAAGAGATACAAGTAATTTATGGGAATCTTGTCTGGGCAGAAAAATTAAGGGAGGAAGGAATGACTTTGTTACAGAGCACATCAGTGAAGAAGATATTTGAGTGTTTATTATTAAACAAAACAGGTAATTCAGAAAACTCAAATGAGGTTTTGTAACAGGGCTGGGTTCTCAACCCTGGTTTCAGGCTTGCTCATGGATTCTCTCAAATCTGATAAGGAGCAAGGTCATGCGGCAGCATAGCCAGGTTTCGGGCATTAATGGGATTTCATTTCAGCTTGCCACCTGTTTTCCCACACCAGTGGAAACTTTGCTATATTTGAGATCTCTGCCACCTTTATCATATTAACTGGAATAGAGCAAAGGGTTCAGAAGGTACTGGAATATCTTGTGTTGGTATAAGACTAATTTCCTTAGGAAAGTAGGCTACGAAAGCAGTTGTGTTCAGAGTGTAGTCACAGTTATAACATGCCATAATTTACTGTAGCTGTGAGCATCATTGTATAAATGTACACACATGCACACACATTTCCTAATATCTAGCGGAAGCAATAAGCAGGACCAATTATGTATATGTAATTGTGTTTATTCTTTACAAATGTCTTTTTAAAAAGGATTCTCTTAAGCCAAACTTTTGAGAAATGGCCCAAACTGGGCTTTATCTCAACTACGTATGTGGAGAATTATATGATAGACATTTTTTTTCTAGGAGAAAAAACTGAAATGACACATGGAGTTCATTAAAACTGAGCTAATGGTTTCAATCACGTTTCTAACAGTCTAGAATAGTTAGCCAACAATATGTGCTGGGAATAAATCCGTGTGACACTACTGAAACATATTTACTTTTGTTTCCTTCCCCAAGATGGGCAAGCTGTCTGTTGCTGAAATGCTTTATTTTTACAAATATGAATAAGGAAAAATATGAATGAAGAAAAACATGAATGAGCAGAATGAGTAAACATGATTAATCTGTATAAAACCTTGCTATAGATGGATTCAGATAAATGGGTACGAAGAGATCTGTATATGCTGTAGGACGGACAGTTCATGGTTCTCTGCAGTGCAGTCATACATAAGGACAATGCAGGTCATATTTCTTTTATAAAGTGCCAACTTGTTCTTAGCTTCTAGCAGACAAAAAGTAGAACGCCACAGCTTAACTTATTAACGATCAGCACCAATATTTGCTTTAAAGTACTCCTTATTTCTTCAATTTCTACCATCATTTTTAAAGGTATACATCAGACAGTTTTCAATATTTTGGATGTCTTTAGTACTGCGAATTTTTTGATAATGTAGAGAAGGGAGCAGCCGCCAGACAGACAACCCCCTTCAGGCTATCTTTTTTTTTTTTTTTCCCTAGATACTCTTTGCAAACACTGCTTTCTTCATATTTGTTTTCCTGGCATTCCCCAGCAGCAATGCTTTGGAATCACCTCCAAATAATTTGCTGGGGAGCCCTAGAAGTGCTTCTTCATCCAAGTATTGTGGATTTAACTTCAACCTTCAGAGGGCAGCCCAGGGCAGCGGACAGGGCCAGCGCTCCTCCGTTGTCCCTGTCTGCGGGGAGCTGAGCAGGGAGCAGTCATGGGAAACCAGCCCCTAAACCTCCTCTTGGATGAGGTTTGCACGCTTTTGTCATCTTTCTAAGCCCTTTTGCAGATGGCATTATTGATGCTTGACATTATTCTCCACACGAGTGTGCTTAGGCAAGATGATACCCAGAGCACAGGTCTCTGCATGGATGTAACGTCGTGACAAAAATGTGAAGCCAAGGCCATGGAGCTGCTTGATGGGCTGTTGTGGGAGATCCATGGGAGAGGAAAAAGGAAGTATGATTGCTGTCTCATGTTTCTGTGCTACAGAAACTTCTCTGTAGATTCGGTCATCACACTTTTATTTTAAGAAAGGACAACTGGTCATGGCTCAAGCTGACTGGGACAAAAAACATACAGTCTCCAGTTCACTCTTCCCCCCTCTCCCATTTCCACAGTGATGCAGAGGGAGAAAATTCAACTAAAAACAGTCTCAAGGGTTTAGATTAAGGATAGGGAGGGTAATAATCTACCATTTAAGATGATGAGTAAAGAACCAGAGAGACCTGGAGAGAAAAACATAGATTTAATTCACCACTACCATTTACGAAGTAAGATAGTGAGAGGAATACATCAATGAATACGACCCAATCTTAAATACACTTCGCTCCTCCGCCATCCTCACCATCTTCCTGGCTACCTCCTCCCCCCATCAGTGCAAGGAGGGCAGGGGGTGAGGGGTGCAGTCCATCTGGTCATTACTCCTCATCCATGGCAGCTCCTCCTTGAGAGAGAGGGATCTTTGCAGTCTATCCTTCATGTCACGTGGTGTCCACCTCATGGGAGGCAATCCTCTTCCTTCTCATGAGTCCATTGAGGCCACAGACTGCTTCAGGCATGTCACCCACTGATGCCCGGTCTCTCTGCCCTCTCACATGGAACTCTGCATGTACTGCTGCATCCTGGATGTCCTCGTTTCCATCAGACCCTCAGCTGGCCAACAAACATATTCCTGCCATCTCAACCACCACACAGCTTCAGGAAAAGGTCCTTCTCCGGTAGCCTTTTCCATCTCTTTCTCCTCTGGGATTCTTCTCGCTCTCTTTCTTCTCAGAATGATGTTCCTTTGCTTTCCTCTCACCTCTCCCTCCTTCAGTAGAAAACTCCCTGACGGTAAAGACGGGACAGCTCAACACAAGATGAAACCAAAAGAGAAAGAAAGGGGGGCTGCCTCTTAAATACTTTGATCGCAGAGGCACTGATTGGCCTGGCTCTGGCCAGAGGCAGGTCCAACTCCTGCGAGGGGATAGGAAAGGCTCTCTAAGATTCACACACAGCTCTACCCTGCTTCTCCAAAAATCCCACCAGACACAAACCTGTGACAAAACTGCAAATCATTTCTTCAAGAGCTAATATAAGATCCTTTCTCTTCTTTAAGGTTTATTTTTGATTAGTTCTGCTGGTATGGTGGAAACAGTAAGTTCAGTGTGCATCCCCCCAAATAAACCTATGACTCATTTAATTTCATTCTAAAATCCAATGAAAGTGATTTAGATGCACATTGAAAGACCTATTGGCTTCCATCGGGCACACCACATAAGCAGCTGGCATCCTATCTGCTTCCCTCATCTTGCTTTTAAATCTCTCTTTTCCCTCACTTTCTTATATCAGCTTTCGCACAACTCTGTGTTGCCCCAGGCCTACATGATCAAATCACTTTTAATAACAAAAAGTGATTTGATTTGTAAGGGAAACATTCCCTTGATGGACACTAGAGAAAAAATATTAAAAAACGAACAACCCATAGAAGTTTTTGATGATCCGTTTCATTTCCTAGTTATTGTGCCTACAAGACAACCTTCCCCAAAATTCCTTGAGAAAATGGTCCTCTAACCTAACTGAGGGATTTCAGTTCCAGTTTAAATGGTGCCCTTTCTCCTGCTTGGTCCGTCTTGCTGCAGTTTAGAGTGATCATGGAGCTCGCTTCTGCTGGAAAAACTCAACATTTGAGTTTCTGAGCTGGCAAGTGACAGCACATAGCACAGAGAAAATGCTGGAATGAAAAGATGCTTTTATACTGCTGGATTTTTTCTGTATTATGAAAGCACTGCAGTGCCAGGAGGGAAAAAGAAGGTTTTATAATTGGGAGAATGCAGTTTGGGGAAAAAAACCAAGTGTCCTTGAAAACATCTCCTGGGTTGTATCACATGTGCTTATGGATGCCAGCAACTAGGAATGGAACAGCACCATTTCAAAATATAAAAATACAAAAAGTGCTGTATTACCATGCCAGGGAAGCATGATAAAAATGCCTGACTGCACACCTAGCTGTAGCAGGGAAGAATGTAGATATACTGTTAAAGTCTGGACAATTCTCTGAAGAACAGAGGAACTGCCTTCCTGGAACAGGCTTGTGCTGCTCTCCAGACTGAAATCTGGCTCCAGAGCTGACCTCATCCAGATGCTCCAGAAGAAGGCAAAAAATGCCCCCCTGTCTGAAAAATAAAAACCTCAAGGAAGATATTAAGGGAATAGTTTGCCAGTAAAGGAGAATTCTTCATAATTGCCTTCAGTTAGTTACCGTCTTACAATCAAAGGACAATTTCTTAGTTCATTTCTAAAATACTTTAGACACACAAGGATGCATGGATTTTGTAAGTTAACGGCTCATCCATGCATATGAAGAGCATACATTTCACTTAAAAGCACACAAATGCATTAACAAATAACACACCTTTGAAACCTTCTACAGCTCTATGTATTAGAAAAAAAATAAAACGAGCAAGTGTGCACTGCCCTCATATTTTACACTGTTTCCCCTCCCCATCTTGCTCCATTATGCTCCATTTGATATCCTTTGCCACTTTTTAACCTGGAGACATACCCCCGCAGAGGCGGGTACCTGTGTCAGACTTCCCCAGTGGTAGAACAATTAATAATCGGTGGGCTGAGATTACAACAGTTACACATGCTCATAATTTGTCCTCTGTACAAGGGTCTGACTCTTGTCCTTGGTGTGTGATGCTGATCCAGCTGTGCTTTCCTGCAATCAGCAAATCAGGCTGCTCCAGGAGCCAGCACCGCCAACTCTCCAGCCACCAGCAGTAAAGGAAAAGCACAGGAGAAAAGCCTTTTGCTACAGACACGTCTGCAACGCATTTTGTCTCCTTTGCTGGCAGGGAGGCCAAATGATACCTTTCCTTTTAGGACAGCAAAATGAATCATACTTTCTGTCTTAGGAGTAACATTTATGTGTCTATGGGAATGTGATCCTTATTCTTTCTGTTACAGACGTGAGCCAGATGCTTTCCTGTAGTACAGATATATGAAGGATATCTTTGTTTCTCTTTTTCTTTCTTTCCCTCTTTTCCTCCTCCTTCATTCCTTTTTTTTGTTCCCCCTCTCACTTTTTCTCTTAGGGTGTGCTTATATGCAGTTGTATCCAAATGAAAGGGGTTTGCCTTTTTTTTTGTAGAAGAGTCGGGAAAGTTGTTGCATGAGCGACGTATTCTACAGTCCATTCTAAAGCAATTCATTCTACACTTTGGAGGGGAGATTCCTTCCACATTAGTGTCTCAAAATGCCATTACACTCTCAGGGGAATGTTTTCTGTTTTGAGAAATACAAACAGGGCTACCTGAAAGAGATCTGGCTTGTGCGGAATCATAGGCACCTACCTCCAGGAAAGCTGCAAGTTGGACGTACTAAATCATTTGGCTAATCTTGAGCTCATTTCTGCTAAAGTCTGGGGAGTAGCAGGAACACCTTTGGTAAGCTTTACCTCCAAGGCAACTCCAGCATCAATTCTAAGAACAGAACAAACAATCGCAGGAGAAAGATGCTGCAGAGGGAGTACAGGTAGAGGCAGGGTCTGTCAGCCGGAAGTCTTACTGGTTTCTTTCCTGAGCATAAGGACAAAGGAATTTTAAGGAAAGGTCTGAAAAACAGCTGCCTTTGTGGTGTTTACAGCAAAGTCTTCCCAGCACAAGGAGTCACACAGATGTGGTTGCTTACGAACATAAAAATTCACACAGATGGGGGGGAGTCTAGCTCGTGGTGCTGACTCCAAGACAAGAGTGGGCTGCAAAATGAAGTCTGCTAGCTTACGTTTGTCGAGGCAGAGGGCAGGCAAAGAGAGCTGTAACATGATCAAAACAGCAAGGTTGAGAAATGGTCTTTGGAGCGACATTCTCAATCACCATGAGCAAGGAAAACTGTGTTTGTCAGGAAGAGGGGAAAACCTGTGGCTTCTGTGGTCTACTGTGCTTCATCCAGACTAGGACTGAACAAACCTTTAAATCTGTGCAGTACTCACTTCACTAGACAGATTTATATATTGTATATGTGTTAGAGAAATGTTCCCAAGCCAGTATTTGTTCTAAATCCTTCCTTTTTCATTTAGTTTTTACTATACTCGCAAACGCCCCTTGAAATCAGGATCTCACAGATCTAGTGGATACCTTAATGTTACTGCCACCCTATTAGAGCTACAGAGGATGTGAGAAAACAGCAGACTCCTCATTCAGTTCAGTTCCCATTAGCTTGTTCCTATTGCTGCCCAATGCTAAGGGCACACTGGCTGGGAAATGTGTGCCCACGTGTGGTTTTTTCAGCTGTCTGTGCTCAGTGCTCCCCTCATGCTGTCTCCAGAAATCAAGTGGTCTTTGGGTAAGCCAGGGTAGACCACTAATCCACCTGAACCATTTGTAAGCAGCCATCCATGGTGTTGTTACATGGGCACAAGAGCTGGGACAGGAAGAGGTGATAAGAAGGTTGGTTGAACCCTTTTGCCAGTGGCCTAGTCTGTTGGGTGGCCTTTCTTCACCTTAATGTTTATGTACTTCTGCTTTAAACTCTTCTGATAGTTGTAAACAATAATGTCTCGATCCCAAAAGGTTTGTATGATGAAGCACAGTAGCGTTCAATGTGAGCTGCACACTGAAGTGAGAAAAGAGGTTTGGAAATCTCCCTGATGGTGCTGGAAAAGCCCTTGATGGGGTGGAAAATAGAGCTTAGCCAAATCAAATTATTTGCAGAATGGTGTCTGGTTTGCAACACCCTAGTTGAGTGCCCCGTTTTCCTCCGTCATGCAACTGCTCCTGTACCACCGATGCTAGGTCAGATCAAGGCTCCTCTGTTCCTCGCTGCCCTTCTAGCTTTCTTTAAACTGTTTTTATGGTTTTGTGTTTGGTTTTTTTTCTGAATCCTTTGTAACTTTTTGGCCTTTCTGTATTATTAAAATATTAAACAATTAAGAGTTCTCTCCCTAAGTGGAACCTCACAGTAACTGTACGTATGAATTCATGGCTCTGTGCTTTTCTAATCAAGTGAATTATGGGCTCTTGTTGGGTTTTTGTTGTGTTTGGTTTTTTTTTAATTTTTGCATCATATTACACCACAAGCTGTTATCTAATTTGCTCTCCACTGGCACTGCATACACATCATTGCTCTTCAAGAGTGTTTTGCTTGTTGTTGAATAGAAATATCTACTAATATTTCTGATGTTGCATGAGTTAGTAGTCTTTACAGAAGTGCATCATTTCTACAATATCAATGTGTCTGCTTGTAAATTAATATGCCACTCAACCTGAGAAGGATATTCATACCCTTGTTGAAAGACTAGGAGGTACAAAGACATGTCCAGAGACCAATACTATACCTGATCTATGTAATATTTTTATTAACATTATGAGTTATACATAATAAGGAGTAGTATTATATTAAAGAAATATTAAAGAACTCTCCATAAGTTGGAAGAAATAACCTAAAAGACTTAAGAAGTTTGTAAGGAAACACTGGATAGCAAGAATGTAATACACAAGACAGAAAAAATGAAATCTGATCTTAAATGATTTGCGTCTCAGATATTTAATGACATAGATGTAGATGAAAAAGTGTAACACCTGGGTAAAAAAACCCACATGCCTTTCAACTGTAATAAAGTATATATCATACAGGAGAAGATACTGATTAAGGGTGAGCAGCACCTTGGTTCAAAATCTCTGTCCTAAGGAAGACCCAATGGGTATTCACAGACAATTATTTCATTCTTGCCTCAGAGAATGAGTGTTATAGTTCCCTACTGTACCTGTCTGAACAGGACATGGGTTGTTGGAGATTTCTCTTGAGTCCCTGGGTTGAACTTCACTAGGTCTTCTTTTCAAGTCTGGAAGTGCCTGACTGATCCCTGCTGCATGTGACTTATAGCAAAAATAAGATAAACAAGTATGCAGGACAAAGGAATGAAAAGAATGCATTTATTCTGTGGCATTACACGCATTTTTGAGAAACAGTTGCCCAGTTGTTATATTTTAGATTAGAAAAAGAAGTGCATTTAAAATATTATGTGCCTTAAAATACACACATGTGCCTCAAGAAACATACATCTTGTGGAGCGTCCTTGTCATCTGGAGCTCACCAGGGCCTTATTACACTCATTTGTTCTGCCTAGTGAGAGCTGAGTTCCATGGTTTGCTGTTGGCAGCTGAGAGCTATTATTGGGCTGCAACATCTGTTTCAACAGCAGTGGGTCCCTGGTCAGCAAAACTAATTAAAAAAAAAGTCCAGAGTCAAATACCATGACCTATCTGGTGTGTCTATCTGTAAACATGGTAACTACTGGAATAATGAAAACTTGAAAATGCTTAGGATAATTCACAAAAACGTGACAAGCAATGAAAAGTCTCAGAACTGTTCTTCTTATTAGACACGAACAACACAGGCAAAGATTAGGATTCTTGCAAAAGCTTAAGCATGTGGGGAGATTTTTATGCACATGGGTATTGGTTATATCTTCACTAAGGCCACTCAAGCTGCACAGTCCTTCTCACGTGGGTGAGTATTTACAGAAACGAATCATAAATGTCCGCAATACTTGTCCAGGGTTCTGTTAATTGGTAATAGTAGCTATGAGGGTGCTCGGGTGTACATTTAATGGCTCCAAACATTCACTTCATTTCTCTCTTCTGTCAAAATTTCAGTTGTCAAGACAAAAGTAACTGGTGCTGGTGAGTTCCATCGTGTTAAATACTTCCTTCTGACCTAGCAAAGAGGAGTCCTGTTTATATTTGGCTGATGAAATGAGATTACTTGTTTGAGGAAAAGGCAGTAGACAAAATATTCAGGGCAGGAGCAGTAGGAAGCTGTCAGGGCAGGCACTGTTTGGTTGTCAAAGTGATGACTGAGTTAACTCCAAGGCTTTTCCCAGATTTGCTGATTAATTCCAAATTTTTAAAACTGAACTGAGGCTGAAAATTGACCAAAAACTCCCTGCTGCATAGACACAGATAAAAAAGTGTTTTCTTTTCTAAGCATGTGTAGATTTCGTGCTAAAAGTGATGCTCAAAAGAAGACCCTTCATAGTCCCTATGCGAGCTATTATGGGAGATGTATCTGGATGAGGGAATAGAGACAGGAATGCAGTTGATATGGGCATTATGAAGCTGCTGCTTTCCAACACAGCAAATGGGCAGAAGGTGACAGAACTCCCTTCCCCATCCCATCTTCAAAATATGGACACCAGGGAAGTAGCTGTAAAGTCATTTAATAACATAAACACAAAACAGCAAACATAAAACACACAGAGGGAACTGTAGATCTCAAGGTCACAATTTCCCATCCATACAGCTCCTAATGCTTCATAATATATCTCCTCTTCAGGTATATGGTGTAGCTGGAGTCAAATCCGAGATGACTATTAAATGAAGATATCAATGATAAATAATGCCTCAGAGTAAGTCTGTCTATTTGCAGTTCTTTTTCAAATGTGTTTTGGACACTTCCAGCCAACAAGAAAATTGCTAACGGATTCTTGTGTCTGGTTTTAAAATAAAAGAAAATTGTTCTTATTTAGCTCTTTCCTGACCAAACCTACGCTTATCTATGATTTCACTTATTGCAGAATAACAGAATCCTTTCTTTTCAGGGGCAACAGAGAGATTGGAATGGTGTACTGAAGACGGTACACCTGTGTAGCCAGTTGTTTCCTGCAATCTATTCATTCTTTGGAAATGAAAGGAAAACAATGTTTCCCTAGAGATTTTTATTGCCAGTCTGTTTATCTGCCAGAACCTCTTCAACATCCATCTTAGATGGCTGAGAATTATCCTTACAGGGTGTTGAGATGAATGGTTTGTCAGACCTTCTCCCTGATGATTTTTACATCCTTTTCTAATCTCTCCATTGAATAGTAGGTTACCAAAAAGTAAAATGCATATAACAAGCCATTTTGTACACTCAAACTTGCTGCAAATCCTAATTCAGTTATGAGACTATGTCCTTAAGAGCAGTGGAAAGACTGTCATTAATGTTAATATCTTATGTGTCCAAAATAATGACTAGTTTATGTCTTTGTCACATCCATATTATTTGTCAAGAGGTGTATCTTCCCCACAAACTGAAACTATTTTTGGTGAGAAAGAATGGTACTCCTGTTGATGGTTTTCTTAATGTGACTGACAAAATTTGGATTATCCACAGATAATTACGTTTGTTTATAAATTCTGGTCTTTCCTTTCTAACTAATTTAGCATGCCATCGTGCCAGGTAGTGGGTTAAAGGACAAGGTGAATTATCCAATGTTCCACATCTCCTTGGCCTTTTCCAGATTTTTTCATCTACTCGCGCAAACTCATCTACAAGTTTCTTGGTTATGCTTCAGATATAGCACCATTATTTTAGAAACAAGACATTGCCTTATTTATCTTTTAAACTTTTTGCCACAAAATGCATTCGTCAAAATCAGATACTCAAAATTTGAATGGATTCTCAAAAGAATTGAAAGAGCTCAGGAAAGAGACAAAGGAACAGAGAAATCAGCAGCATTAATTTTGCTAGAAAAAAGTCGTAAAATTGAGACCTGCTACCCCCTTGTGCTCAGTTCTAAAGAAAGCCCAGAAAACCCAATATATATCAAGTTGAACTTTTTAATATCAAGTTTAGGACCTTCTCTCTCATTTGGCAGATGTGGACCTTGGGTTTCTGGCCATCTCTAATACAAAGATTGCTACTGAATGAAAGAAGAAGTGCTTTCAAGTCAGGTAATCCTATTTGGTGACCATATGTTCCCCATTTCTGTTCCACACTGTGCTGTTTTCACTTCATGCCACTGAGCTTTTGGAGGCACGGTATTGCTGAGTGTCCTCTGCACAAAGACTGCAGTGAGGATGCTGCTGCTCATCTGTTGGGGGGTGAAGTTTCTTGGGTGAACTGTGTCCTTTGGCAGCAAAGGAGGCTGATGCTTTGCCAACATGAGGTAGGTTCATGTCACAAATGGTATGCGGTGGGATAAAAGTACAAGTAGAGGTGATATTAAGGTTTTCCCAGTGTGGTCTTCTGGCTGGTGCTGGGCCGTAGGAGTGGGGGTGGTAGTTTGGAGGGACTGTCGGGGCTGACACAGCCCTCCTCTTGGACCTGCCTGCCTGGGGCTGGTGTGGGGTGAGGGTACAGCCTCCAGCCATGGGGACATGACAGTCACTTCCAAAATAGCCCTTTTATTCCCCTGACTGCTGCAGGGGCAGCAGGAAGCCCAGGTCCCCACATTTCTCTATCTTAAACACTCCTCCCTCCTACTGTCTTTCCGTTGGCAGAAGGGCCCTGTCCCTGGACCCTCATCCAGAGGAGAGTGACATCCAATTTCTCCTACGCTGCTGAAAAACTTGGAGCCAGCTGTGACTGTGTTGATCTACTTAGTTTTACTGGATGAAAACTGTAATTATAATAGCACTGATGCAGTGTAGAGCAAGATTTTCAGCTGTTGCAATCATCATAGTTCTGCCAGCTTTGAAGGAAATAGTATATTCATGCCAGTCTAGAATCTGGCCTTCTTCTAAAGAAATCAAGTAACACTGAAATCACCACAGTCCCTCTTGAACAACATTATATTAACATAGTTACCTTTTCTTGCAAGAATATCTTGCAGCTCTTAGCCCAAATTTGAATCAAATTCTAACTGCAAATGTATTTGATTTATTTTTGCCTTGCAATCAGTTGTATAAAGAAATAAATTGTCTTTCCAGTTTTATTCCCACTGCTTGGATTACGCTATTCAAAGTTCTGAGTAGATGGTGAGTTCAAATTCTTTCACGCACTGATTCCAAAGCTAATCAGCTAGGTGAAATGGGATTGAAATACTGCTATTTGCTCTGATTTCTAGGAATATAAATAGCGACCGCAGCTTTAGTTCTTGAGCTGAACTATTCTCAAGATCCCTGCTTAGGTTCATCAGAGAGCCAGCGGGCATCTGGCTGCAAGACTTCATGGGCTTGCTTCTAAAAATTAGAAACAAAGCAGAGAGGACAAGAACTCAGACTTATAGGATCTCTCTTAAATTAGAGCTTTCACCATGGGAGACTGAATGGCTCAAGGGAGTTGGTAATGGGAAATTGGAGCCGTGCACCTCGAAGCTGCCAATCTGTATCTGATCCAGGCTAGTACTGACTGGAAGCCTTTAGCATCCAACAGCTCTTTTCTTGTCTTTGTGAAGCCTGTTAACAGCCTCAGCCCAATTCCTGGTAGAAATACATCCACAGCACTGGGATACCTTCACATCTGGCATAAAGCTGCAGCCTTGCTCATGTTCGCAGTAGAGAGGTGAGGACAAGGTGGAAACATAGCTCCTTCTCCCACTTAGAAGGCTCCTCCATGGTCAGGGAAGAGGTGAACGGGTGTGGGGAAGATACCATAGCTGGGAATGTGCACTCAGGAGAGGAGTTTGGCTTAGGGAGACCCTGGCCTCGAGGAGTGGCAAGGAATTGGTCAGAAAGCACAAGATGGGGCAGAGAAGAGTAAGAAGTGCAAAACCAATGTCGCCCTAGCAAGAAAGCTATCTGCATAGAGTGCGTGTCAACAGCAACCATGTTCTGTCCATATACAGCATTTCTCTCTGTGGACTGGGTGCAAGAGGAGTGCAGTTCTGCTGTGCCAGTGCCTAATGTATGTGCAAATCAGTGGTAAGGCAGGGAACGTACATTTTTTGTACCTTTGAAAACCCTAGCATCCACCTGAAAACTGCACACCCAGCTACTTGTTCCCATGGTTTCTCAGAGTAGAGAACTGCTCAGCTTTCATAGTACACATTGCTCTTCCCCAGGTCTCTAAATAAATGGAAAAAGAAATAAAAGGAGCAATATCAGAATTAACAAGGGCTTCAAGGTCATCACAGCATAGACTTCATTCTTGGGCTAGAAGTGCTAAAGAAGCAGAACAGCAAAAAGGAGATTACATACATCAGTGGGAGGAGGAATAACTCATTGCAGCAGAGCCAGATTTCCCAGAACAAACCAACACATTCAATTAATCCCTCACTTGCTACCTGGGGACAAGCTTTAAATGAACCTTGGAGCTGGCCATCCAAACCTAGGCAGGTAATCAGGTAACATGAGCCACTCGAAACCTACCTGAAAAAAAAAAAGTATGGATTGAGTGTGCAGTATCTAAACTAATTACTCCAAAATGATTGCCTGGATTTGGGCCAGGCATTATCTCACTTGTCCTCAGCACTACTGCAATGGCATGAGGGGAACAGAAAATGCAGTAACCGGAGAGGGAGATAAGAACAGGAGAGAGGGAGAATTGAGAACACTCTTCAGCTGTGAAGGAGATGTTCTATCTCTGTGCTACTCTTTTGTCAAACCTCAACAACAGAGAAGTAGCCTTTGTATCTTGTCTCCTCCTTTTAAAATGGGTTGGCAGCAAGAAGCATTATCCACACATGCATAGTCTAAACACTGTGAAGTAACCTGTTTTTTTTCTCCTTGCTACTTTTCCTACTGAAAAAGAAAATGTCAAGATTTGAGAGCAATTATTGTAAAGGAAACCACAAATCCATGATCATAAAAAACCTGTCATCTTCATTTTCTAAGCAGATTGTTGGCTATACAATTAATATAATTTTGATTCATGCTAAGTAGCATAGAGAAGTTCTGGTCCAAAGGATTATTTGACTTAATGAAAAGAGTTTCTTTTCCTTTGGTAGGTTTAAAGCAGAGCTGCAGAGAATGGTTATTTTATTGCCAGTAGAGGAAATGAGTCATTTTAGTTTCTGATCTAGTAGACTAGTATACAGGACCTGCCTCGGAATTTAGGACAAACAAATTAGTTAAAAGACAAAATTAGAGAACAATAAAAAGAAATTACAGCAGAAAAAAAAATCTTTTGTTTTTTATGTACTGTCATCTGGAGAAAATAATAATTTTCTTGTAGGAGTTAGCAACTCATGCATTGTATTTAAAATGTACCTGGGAATTGCAGGCTTGGGAGCTACCATGTATTTATGGGGAAGGAAGACACCTGAGACTTATCTTGCTAAGGACTGTGCTCCAGGTTTTTCAACTAATGTGGAACTTATTGTATAGAATCCATGACAAACATCAGGTAGGAGGTGAAATAATATTGAACAGCTATAGCTTTTCCTTCCATTTGCTGTTCTGTTTTCAGTGACACTTGCTTCATATATGTGAATGTAATAAATGAGTGTTTTAGTAATAAATAAAATATCAGAAAATAATAGACAAGATTGAAATCAATAAGGTTAGTCTTTACAAGAAACGACGACTCTTATTAAGCAAATCTAATAATCCATCCCTAATTCACTTAATGCTTAGTTGGTAAATGCTTCTTTCTTTTTTTCTTTTTCTTTTTCTTTT
>NW_009713544.1:0-2379 GCF_000703405.1 Apaloderma vittatum | reverse complement strand
CACCCCCGAACATTCTGTGATTCTGTGATCATTAATGTGATCATTATTTGCAATCAGACATCTCTAGATGACATGTGAAGCTTAAGAGTTTAAATTTAGTGCATTATATTCCTGGTAAAAGTTGAATTTTTAATGATGAAGACAGTAAATGATGGGGAATTAATAAAAATCCCACTTTTTTGATAATTTGTTTCCCCAGAGAAACTGCAGAACTCTAAATAACTGTATGAAAATGTAGAACAGCACTCAGTGGAGGCCTAGGCAGGAGGGCTGTAAGGTAAGTGTCAGGTGTTTTTGGTGGTATAATATATGTCACAACGTACTCCTACTTAAATTAGATGCTTTAGGATGAGGATGTGCTCAGTTCAGAATCTGCATTCTCATTTAAACACTGTCATCCTGATCATTTTGTATATGTGTGAATAAATTAATTTATTGCTTGTATTACATTAAATATTATCCCCTACAGTTGTATTTAGCATAAAGACCTTGACTAGTGTAACAACAATCTCTCTTTTTACCATTCATCTATAGTGTATATATATATATATATGTGTTTATTTAACTCCCTTCTTCATTATGAGTGCCTTCAGAGCAGAATAATTTCTTTTGAATCCACTGGAAAATGCAAGCAATTTTAACAGAGAGATAAGAACATCAATAATAATAATAATAACAATATTCTATAACTTTCATCAGAATAAATAGCCGGCTGGGGAGGATAAATGTTATTAGTGTACCCATGAAGGAACTGAAATTGGAGTTGTAAAACGTCACCACACATTGTCATCTATAAGTATGGGATTACTTTCTTTCCCCCTAAAAAAAATAGAGAAATAAAGCTTAAACAAAATTTCTTCTTCGAAAATGAAAGTAGTAAAAAATAGTAACACAGTATGCAGCACAGAGTTTACAATTCCTACCTTTGACTGTGCTCAAGTGAATCAAGCCACTCAAACCTAACTGCAGCAAAAGATTGAGACTGTCAGCAGGACCTAGGGAGCTGATATTTCACTCTGAAATTATATAACAGAGTTGGTGTAACATCCTGCCCAGGAGAGGGGGACAAGTTACTTAGATTTGGAATTTCCCAACAGCGTGGACAATGGTGAGATAAGTCTCAAGGTCCATACATAAACATTTATTAATTTCTCACAATGTATAGGTCGGACTCACAATAGTTGATTTTAGTTACATGACACATTAGGGCATGCAATATATTATGACATAATGATAACCATGAGGAGATCTACATAATGATAACCATGGGGAGATCTACATGGAACCTGGTTTACTAAAACCAGATGAAGTTCAGATGACTCAAAGGGGTAAAAGGATCCTCGGTCATGAGCTAGCGGGACTCTTAGATTATTGTTTAAACTAGATATGAAGGGGCAAAGGATTACAATCAGACCAAATGAGAATGACCCTGGGATACACATAATGACACCAGAAGCAGAGTCACTAGCACAGATGAAGTACAATTGTACTTCACTGGGGACTCCAGGTACCTTATCAGGGGCCCAACTCAAATGCCTTTATATGAATGCCCTCAGCTGGGACAATAAACAAGAGGAGATGGAGATGCTTGTGAGTTTGTGGCATCACAGAGACAGGGTGGAACGACTCCTGCAATTGGTGTGTTGGACTGGAAGAGTATAAACTGTTCAGGAAGGACAGGCAGAGGAAATGAGGAGGGAGTGTTGCCCTCTATGCCCATAAAAGGCTAGAATGCATGGAGCTCCACCTGGCAAGTGATGATGAAAGAACCAAGTGCCTGTGGACCAGGGTGAAAGGAAGGGTAGGAGACTTTATGGTAGGGGTGTGTTACAGACCAACAACCGGGAGGACCAAGTGGACGAGGCCCTTCATAGGCAGATAGGAGTTGCTGCTCGTTTGCAAGCCATGGTGCTCATGGGGGATTTTAATCACCCAGACATCAATTGGAAGAACAACAAGGTGGGGAATAAGCAATCCAGGAGATTCCTGGAATGTGTCGATGACAACTTCCTTCTCCAAGTGATAGAAGAACCAACGAGGAGAGGTGCCATGTTAGACCCCGTTCTCATCAATGGGGAAGGGCTGGTGGGAAATGCTACACTTGTGGGTAGCTTTGGCTGCAGTGACCATGAGATGGTGGAGCTTGAGATCCTAAGGGCAACAGTTCAGCAAGTTTGAAATCCTTAATTTCAGAAGAGCTGACTTTCACCTCTTCAGGAACCTCCTTGGTAGTGTGCCATGGGATAAAGCCCTGGAGGGACCGAGAGCCCAAAAATGCTGGTTGACCTTCAAGGATCATGTCCTTGAAGCTCAAAGGCATTGCATCCCTAGAAGGAAGAAATCTGGCAAAAAAGCACCAGGAAACCTATATGGATAAAG
>NW_009713543.1:0-221 GCF_000703405.1 Apaloderma vittatum | reverse complement strand
TCTGGATTTACATTGTCAATTTTTTCCCACTTTGGTTAGCGCATACTCTGGCTTTTTAACAGCTGTCAAAACAAGGCAACAAAGTTTGGGGACAGGCACCCAAAAATCGGAAAAAACAGGCTACACTCTTTAAAGCGCGCAACAATAGGAAGTACTCCCCCTTTTTAGTCTTCAAAAGTAATCTAATCTCTTATTACTTACCATAAATAAGTTCTTACTGT
>NW_009713542.1:0-14278 GCF_000703405.1 Apaloderma vittatum | reverse complement strand
GGACTGGGTTTTAGCTAAAACCCAGGACAAAAACCCACCTTAATCTACTACCTGACTAAGTACTTACATTTCAAAGCTTAAACATGAGCACTTTGTATTTTCCTTTTTAAAGTTCTCTGATATGCCATCTACTTAGAGAGCTGAATAAGCAAACTTTTGTCACAGATAAGGGTCGGCTTTCTCTGAACAAAATTTTCCTGCTGTTACACGCAGTGATAAAACTGTCGTGTTGTCAGTCTAACAACTTCTATGTCGTTATCTCTTCTAGATACATCATTGGGTCAGTTTTCATTTTTGTAGTCATATCAAGCTAATTACAAAGTGCTGCAAAAATTCTCAGTGCAGTTAAATTTTAAATCACTAATCACTGAGAGGCTGAATATTTGTTTTTCCTGTGTGATCTTATAAGATCTTTGTGGTAATTTTCCCTAATATTCCAGCCATTCTGCTGGGTAGTTAACATGATTTTTTCATCATAACTGTAAATTAACTGTGATGCTAATATGATGTCAGTTCTTGGGGAGAAACCCCTCAGTAAATTGCAGTGTATCACAGAATCACAGAATGTCAGGGCTTGGAAGGGATCTCAAAAGATCATTTAGTCCAGCCTCCCTGCCAAAGCAAGATCACCTGGAGTAGGTCACACAGGAATCTGTACAGGCAGGTTTTGCATGTCTCCAGAGAAAGAGACTCCACAACCTCTCTGGGCAGCCTGTGCCAGTGGTCTGTGTAGCTTAACTCAGCTATGTTGTTGAAAAATCACTCATCATCTGTTGGAATCAAAGAATCATTTAGGTTTGAAAGGACCTTTGAGTCCAGCCATTAACCCAGCAATGCCAAGTCCACCATTAAACCATGTCCCTAAGCACCACACCTACGTGTCTTTTAAGTACCTCCAGGGATGCTGGGTTCACCACCTCACTAAGCAGACTGTTCCAATTCTTAACAAGCCTTTCAGTGAATAAATTTTTGCAAATGCCCAATTTAAACCTCCCCTGGCACAATTCAAGGCAGTTTCCTCTTGTCCTATTGCTTGTTACTTGGGAAAAGAGACTGACCCCCACCTCTCTACAACCTCCTTTCAGGTCATTGTAGGGAGTGATAAGGTCTCCTCTCAGCCTCCTTTTCTTCAGGCTGAACAACCTCAATTTCCTCTACTTCTCCTCCTTGTTCTCTAGACCTTTCAACAGCTAGTCCTTCTTTGGACATGCTCTGGCACCTCCATGTGTTTCTTGCGGTGAGGGGCCCAAAACAGAATACAGGATTCAAGTTGCAGCCTCACCAGTGCTGAGTACAGGAGGACTACTACTTCTCTGGTCCTGCTGACCTCACTATTTCTGATACAGGTCAGGACTTTACAACCTACCTGGCAAATTTGAAAGCATATTTTATCATATATCCTGAAGTTTAAGACTAATCCCTACTGCTTTGTCTCTTATATATTTGGCATTACATAGTTATAGCACTATTTATCAGCCTGTAGTTACAGGTTCTGAAAATCCCTTGGATGTAAAGTATGTGTGTCCTCGTTCTTTTTTTTCAGATTTAAAAGTTTTTCCTAACATCCGTAAGAGTTTGATATTACCCAAACATGCAGTCAAAATCTATGTAGCTGTGGGGTTTATGATGTTCTGTTCTAATCTAAAATGCAAACAACAGGACCAATATAAAATCTTCACCCATACCACCTGCGCTTTTAACCACAACACGTCCTATGAAGCAAGGCTGAGCCTGGTGAGGGCTGACCTGGTCTAACTGGACTAAAATCAATGGAAAGGTTCCCACTGTCTTCAGTAAGCAAAAATCATAACTTACCTAAATTAGGAAAGTAATGAAAAGCTCAAATGTTTCAGAAAAACAATGTTTGTGACTCATGTATTAGCCTTGCTAAACAGTACTGGATAAGACTGTTTGGAAGCACTGTGTTAGCAGTAATTTATTTTTATTTTTCCTGTCCACTAGATGAGATGAAATCCAGGTTCTGACCTCCTGCAATTTATCACAGAAACAGGAGGTACAAAATACAGTATCTTCCCATGTAGTCTGCGTTATATAACCCTCATAAATAAGTGTCTTAATTCTTATTTTCTTGAACTTAATTGGAAATTGCATAGATGTGGTTTACCTTTCCTTAAAATTAGAGTTGCGATCATTTCACACTACTGAATAGCTCTTATGAATCATCTCAGAATTGGTTATTGAGATAGGTTCCTCATTTATTACTAGTAAATCTCTAGAGGAAACGGTTATATGCAAATAATGCGGGCATAAGTCATATTTAGAATTAAAAGTAATTTAACATAAGAATTTTTAAAAATGTATCTCAATTCTTATTCATTTCAAACCCCAAATCATGTGCATTAGGCCTGATTCTTTGCACCTCTGTAGATCAGACTGTTCCACTGTGAATGGAACACTGAAAAAAACAGCAACTACTGTTACATATTTGACTACCACTGTACTTACTAGTGATAATAAAAGAGGAATGGAAGGAACACCATGCTAGGGTGTTTCATTTTAACTTTTCTGATAAGCAAGGTCTTTAATTATGTAGAATAGTTAATGGAACAAAGCAGCCTGAGCTATTTTCAGAGCAAAGTTTCCCCAGTGTTTAGAAAATTGGCTTCTGGACAATTTTGGTGATAGTTCTGCAAAACGTTTTTTTCTGGCAGTCAGGCAATGGTTTTAGTGTGTCTGCATTTGTTTTTTTAATCACAGTGTCATAACCACATTTTTCTGGTCCAGTGAAGCAAGAACAAGCATGCGGATTTAATTTAAGATGTTTCTGACTCTCCAGAGGATTTCTTCACTGGCTAAATTATTTACCATTGTGTTGCTCCCAGACCTAAGAGATCTCTGAACAAAAGGCAGCATTCAGCTTCTCAGTTGTAAAGTTCACTTATAGATGTTCATTAAACTCTGTCTAGCTCTTAGGCTGGAGATCACAGACAGGGGGTTCCAAAAGAACTGGGGCAGTGAACAGCTGTTTGAAGTCTTGCAGTTATTTACCTCTAAAAGCACAGGCCTTGTATGTTACTGTACGCCATGCGGTCATTGGCTGACTGCCTTGCTTTATTAAATAAGTTATAACATACTACCTCTTTTAAAAGGGCCTATAAAATTCAACAGGATGAAAGTAATAGTCTATATAGATGTTACGCTGTTTTCATATGTGTTTTTTTGAAGGCCTATAAAGTTACAGAGAATTATTGCAGTTCTGTAAATTCATTAAATCTTCTACATCTCCATAGCAGAAATTTAAATTTCTGTGGGATGTTTCAAAACAACAATAGGAAAGATATATGTTTTAATATTACAAGATTTCTCATAAGAGATGAGAAATTTCAGAGGGTCCAAGTTTCCTATTTTTGCCTCAACACGTTGTAGAAGATCTTGACATATATTTCAAATTAACACTAATAATGAATAATGTTATAGTTAGTCTCATCTTTTCATCTTTTCCTGGCATAGGATTTTTTCCATCATACTTAAAACGGAAGATTTAAATGTATGATACACCATTCAGTTTTGAGTCCCAAATATTAAATTCTGTTTATGAAGCAAAAAGAAAACCCTTGAAAGTTCACAGCATGCTCAAAATGTTGCACATACTTGGCAAAAGATCAGATTTTTCAAGCTTCATATGGAAATTCTTTGTATATGGCCAAACTTTATTCTCACTGTCATTGCCACTCATTCACAGTGGAATAACCAGGATTACACTGGTGTGCACATATCGGCAAGTGAAAGAGCTTTGCTGAAGTTCTGGAGGCTTTTGATCAATTTTGTTATTGAGATCTTTAAATATTGTTGGTAACTAAGAGGAATTATTACATTTAACTATGTAAATGTCTCCTCCAGTCTGTGCTGTGGTGGCTTACTGCTAAGGGAACTTTCAAACAACTCAAAGTTGCATAGATGTATCTATGCTATTAACCTATTTTAATTCATTCAATCACATATTAGTATTATCATTTATTATTATCACATTTATTTATTATCAGTAGGTACAGGACACAGTCAATGTGCACTGATACACAGTTTGGTGTGGGGCAAATTGCCTTTGCCTTGACTGGTAGGTGTCTAGTTTTAGATTCTTCATTTTTTCCACTTGAGTATCTGAACTGGACCTGTGAAATTTGCTCCCAGAACTGAGTGCTCTGGGCACAGCAACACTCCATTTTGTAAAATCTCAGTGTGGTTTTGGTCTTACTTCTAAGTTGTTAGCCTGTATCAGTATGCCCCAACACTGTGGAAAAGGGCAATTATATTTCAAATTGCTTCTTGTCTGGAGGACACAGGTTTTCCTTGTACTAAAAGATATCTCTGTGAAAAACCTGAGGTCATTTCCTACATTAAGTGAAAGTATATTCAAACAACTAGCAGAAAGAAATATGTCCACAGGTTATGACCTCCAACAGCAAAGGCAAAATCAAAAGGTGACATAGTGTATCTTTAGAGTGCTTATGAGTTTAACGGATAGCATTTTTTTGCATAATAACCCATGAAGGCATGGCTGAAAGAAGGGGAGAGTCATATAGATAGTGTCCTGCTCATCAGCTCTATAGTAAATAAGAGATGTGTCTTTAATTCAGGAAATCTGAGATTTTCTGGGATATGCCACTGAAAGGTTTATTGAAATCTGTAGTTTGACAGGATTGATGTATTCTTTCTCATTACTTTCCCATCAGAAATGGTATTTGACAACTGTTAGCAAGGAACCATGTATTAATCTGTAGTCAGATAAGTCCAGTTTACAATTGCTTATTTCACTTATCCCACATAGAAGATTTGCTAATGCCTTGTTTTCTCAGATCTCATTTTTCACAGAAGTACAGCCAACACAATCTATTTTAGAATTGGCTCAGGAAAAAGCAATTTCTCATCTGAGCTGTACTCCCCCAAATGATAGATTTGGGATTTCAAGACCACTCATTTCTTAAAGTGTTTGGAGAACTTTGTCTCAACAGAGGTAAACTGGTCACAAACCTACCATATAAACTCTAAACGATCGCAAAGTGATTCACAGTTCTGATGGTGAGTGCTTCACTGAACGGTTGTACTAAATATAGTTATTTGCATAATACATCCTTCTGGGATCTGAGAAAACAGTTTGTATAAAGTAAAGGCTGTCCCGGGCTTGAGCACAAAGTTTGGCCCAAAGCAAACATTTTTGAGGGTTAGAAAACGGGAATAACCTGTTTTGCTATATGTAGATATGCCTTTGTTTTTCTAGTAGAAGGCAGGAATATCAATGTCATGAGAAAAGCTCGTTATTTGAAGTTAACTGACCAGAAATTCCAAATAACTGGAATGTTTCCAATATAAAAAAAAACAAATCCATCTTCTCTGTGCTTTTTTTCCCCTTCTTTTTTATGGCCACCCAAAAATGCACATCTGCCTCTCAGCTTGCTTGAAGAAGCTGCTGAAGTTCCCCTTCATAATGAACTGATCCCTCATTCCCATGAACGTAGGAGGCACTGCTCATCCATTTTCTCTGCAGCTGTGAACTGCGGTGATGGTCACGTCTTGTATGTGCTTTGTCACTTGACAAAGTATTTTAAAAATACTAAAAAGTGGAATCAAGTCTCATCTCTGGACTCTTTAGTGTCAGAAGCAGGGAAATGAATAAAAGCTTTGTGGTTTAGGTTCATTGTCTTACAGAAGGGTTAGAATTTACAGCTTTTACCAATATATTCAAAATATGCAGATAATTCATTAGTTGTTGAAAAATTTCTGTGAATATAATTATGAATTAGAAAGTAAAAAAATATTTTGAACTTGTTCCTGACTGCAAAATAATTTATTTGGTGTGATTATACTCCAAGAATAATCTTAATACATCTTTACTAATTTCTCTTTAGAAAGCCTCAATGAAAGATTATTTTTCTTCTTAAATTTCTGCATACCTTGTATTCCCACTGCTTTCTTCAGGTCCCAGTTGTTGGATCCAGCCTTGCAAATGAAAGTCAGTGGATGTGATTCAGTTAACTATTCAGGAATAATGATAGGGGAAACCTCGTTACAGCTGTAAATTCAGGAAAGTAGGTTTATAAAGTACTAGCCACTTGACAAAGGATCTGCTCTCATCACTTCATCAATTACAGATCCTGTGTTGTGGGTACTCCTAAAAGTGAACTTCTGCTGAGCATTTAAAACAGCCAGGAGTGATATTTCTGCAGGTTTTCCAACACCTTTCATTTTGTCCATAATGCATTAGGCTTCCTCTGAATATCAGCTTAATTATCTACACTGGTAAAGTTGCTAATGGATGACAGCATACCAGGTGCTCTTGAGGAAGTGAGTAAAATGTGTTTAAATGCCTTCTCTGAGTGGGAAGCTGGCCTTCTTGCAGGCCATGAACTAATTCACATCGATTTTCAAGTGAAGACACTTTTCAAGTCTGTCTTTACTCTTAATGGAGCAGTTCCTGAAGATAAAGATTTTGGGGTGCTTTGAAGCGTTTTTCAATTTATGCATAACAGACGAATAACTCAACTAAAGATAGTTTGGCTGCAGTTGCTTAATCTTTCATAATGACTATTAATCAGGAGGTATAGTGCATCTTTTCAGCTTAGGCACCGAAGAGGCAGGCATCTCTCAGAATAGCTCCATCTGCTGACACTCCACAGGCATTCTTCAGCAGGTGTTTTCAAGGCGATTTACCTACAACCGAGTTGGAATGTGACATGGTAAATAAAACACCATTTGAGAATAGGAAAAGTTGCAAAGAAGTAATTGTGTTTTATTTCTTCCTGCCTATTTTGAAGCCAGTAGATACAGTAGTAATACTTCAATATAGAGATTTATAGAGAAATGTCCATGAAGAATTGTATATAACTAAGAAATTACCATGTGAAATTGAATTATAGAGTCACATAGAATCATCTTGGTTGGAAAAGACCTTTAACATCACCAAGTACAACCATTATCTAACTCTGCTAGGCCCACCTCTAAACCATGTGCCTGAGCACCAGCTTTTAACCACATCCAAGGATGGAAATTCAACCACTTCCCTGGGCAGCCTGTTCCAGTCTTTGATAACACTTTCAGTGTAGTTTTTCCTAATATCTAACCTAAACATCTCCTAGTGTAAATTGAGGCCATTTCCTCTTGTCCTATCAGTTGTAACTTGTGAGAAAATACTGACTCCCACCATGCTACAACCTCCTTTGAGATACTTCTAGAGATCGATATGGTCTCGCCTCAGTCTCCTTTTCTCCAGACTAAACTACCCCACTTCCCTCAGCCACTCCTCCTAAGACTTGCTCTCAAGACCCTTCACCAGCTTCACTGCCCTCCTCTGGACATGCTTCAGCATCTCAATGCCCTTCTTATACCGCAGAGCCTTCCTACCCTCAAGCAGATTGACACTCCCTCCTAACTTGGTGTCACCTGCAGTATTGAAGGCTTTACTAAAGTCCAGGTCAACAATACGCACAGCCTTTCCCTCATTCACCAAGCAGGTCACTTTATCGTAGAAAATCATATTCCTTAAGCAGGGCCTGCCATTAATGAACCCATGCTGACTGGGTCTGTTAGCCTGTTTGTCCTGTAAATGGTGTGTAAAATTCAAGGGGCATAAAAATCACAGAATGTTAGGGGTTAGAAGGGACCTCAAAAGATCATCTAGTCCAACCCCCCTGCCAAAGCAGTAGGTCACACAGGAAAATGTCCAGGTGGGCTTTTAACGTCTCCGTCTCCAGAGAAGGAGACTCCACCACATCTCTGGGCAGCCTGTTCCAGTGCTCCGTCACCCTCACAGTGAAAAAGTTTTTCTTAATATTTTTGTGGAACGTCCTAGGCTCCAGTGTGCATCTGTTGCCCATGTCCTATCATTGGACATCACTGAAAAGAGCCTGGCTCCATCCTCCTGACACTCCCCCTTGACATATTTATAAACATTAATAAGGTCACAACTCAGTATCCTCCAAGCTGAAGAGACCCAGCTCCTTCAGCCTTTCCTCATAAGGGAGATGTTCCACTCCCTTCATCATCTTTGTGGCTCTGTGCTGGACTCTCTCAAGCAGTTCCCTGTCTCTCTTGAGCTGAGAGGCCCAGAACTGGACACAATAGTCTAGATGTGGCCTCAACAGGGCAGAGTAGAGGAGAGGAGAACCTGTCTTGACCTACTAGGCATACCCTGGATGCCACTGGCCTTCTTGGCCATGAGGGCACATTCCTGGCTCATGGTCATCCTGTTGTCTACCAGGACCCCCATGTCCCTCTCCCCTGTGCTGCTCTCCAACAGTAAGTCCCCAACCTATACTGGCACATGGTGCTGTTCTTTCCCAGGTGCAAGACTCTACTCTTGCCCTTCTTGTATTTCATAAAATTTAATAAAATGTCTCCACGCCTAATGCTCCAGCCTGTCCAGGTTTCATTGAATGGCAGCACAGCCTTCTGGTGGGCCAGCCACTCCTCCCAGTTTTGTGTCATCAGAAACCTTGCTGACAGTGTTCCCTCATCCAGGTCCTTGACTACTATTGAATAGTGCTGGTCCTAGTACCAACCCTGTGACTTCTTCCCTTCAAACAGTTAACAGTCCACCTCACTACCCAATCATCCAGACCACACTTCCTTAGTTTAGCTACGAGGATGCTGCAGGAGATGATGTCAAATGCTTTACTGAAATCCAGATAAACCATATCCACTGCACTGCCATCATCTATCCACTTAGTTATGACCTCATAAAAGGCTGTTGGGTTGGTCAGACTTGACTTCCCCTTGGCAAAACCACACTGACTGCTCCTAATGACCCTCTTATCTTTGATATGCCTAGAGACAGTGCCAAGGATAAGTTGTTCCATCACCTTTCCAGGGATGGAGGTGAGGCTGACCGGTCTGTAGTTACCCAGGTCATCCTTTTTTTTGGCCCTTTTTGAAGACTGGATTGACATTTGCTTTCCTCCAGTCTTCAGGCACCTCTCCTGTTCCCCAGGACTTACGAAAGATGATGGAGAGTGGCCTAGCAATGACTTCCGCCAGCTCCCTCAGCACCTGTGGGTGCATCCCATCAGGGCCCATGGATTCATGGATGTTCAAATTGCCTAGAATCATAGAATCATAGAATGGCCTAAGCTGGAAGGGACCTTGGAGATCATTTTAATCCAGCCTCCCTGCCGCCAGGGACACCACCTCTCAGCTAGATCAGGCAACACATGGGGACCGAACGGGAATCAAACCCACAACCTTAGCGTTGTTAGCGCTATGCTCAACTGACTGAGCTAACCAGCCCCCTAAGTGATCCCTAACCCAGTCCTCATCAACCAAGGGAAACTCCCCCTTTATCCTGAGTTCCTCTGGGGCCTCAGGGCTCTGGGGCTCCTGAGGACAGTCTCCAACAGTGTAGACAGAGGCAAAGAAGACATTCAGTAACTCTGCCTTCTCTGGATCCTCTGTTTCCAGGGCACCCACCTCATCCAGCAGTGGTCCTACATTGCCTCTAGTATTAGTTTTGTTGGCAACATATTTGAAGAAGCCCTTTCTGTTGACCTTGACCTCCCTTGCAAGGTTTAATTCCAAGGAGGCTTTAGCTTTCCTAGTTACCTTCCTACATCCTCAGACCACAGGCTTATATTCAACCCAAGTGGCCAGCCCCTCCTTCCATGATCTGTAGGCTCTCTTCCACTTGAGTTTGCCCAGCAGTTCCTTGTTTAAACATGCGGGTCTCCTGGCTTTCTTTCTTGATTTCCTACTTGTTGGGATGCACTGATCTTGAGCTTGGAAGAAGTGGTCCTTGAATATTAACCAGCTGTCTTGGGCCCCTTTACTTTCCAGTACTCTGTCCCATGGGGTTTCCCCCAGCAATTGCTTGAAAAGGCCAAATTTGGTCCTGCTGGAGGCCAGGGTTACGATCCTGCTTGGTGTTCCATTCCTACCGCACAAGATCCTGAACGTGGAGTCTCATAGTCGCTGCACCCAAGGCTGCCCTCAACCTTCGCCACTTCAACAAGACCTTCCTTGTTAGTGAGGATAAGATCCAGCAGCATTCCTCTCCTAGTTGTTTCATCCTCCATTTGCATCAAGAAATTATCATCAATGCGCTGGAGTAACCTCCTGGACTGAGGATGGCTGGCTGTGTAGGCCTTCCAGCAAATATCTGGGTAGTTAAAATCTCCCATAGGAACCAGGGGCTGTGATTGAGAGGCTGCTATCAGCTGCCTGTAAAAGGCCTCATCAACTTCCTCATCAGGTGATCTGTAATAGACACCCACCACAGTATCACCTATGCTAGCCTGCCCCCGAATTCTTATCCACAAACTCTCGACTTGCTCCTCATCTGCCCCTGGATAGATCTCAATACATTCCAGTTGTTCTCTCATGTAAAGAGCGACTCCACCACCTCGCCTTGTTGGCCTGTCTTTCCTAAAAAGGACAGAGCCATCCATGACTACATTCCAGACACATGAGCTGTTCCACCTTGTCTCTGTAATTGCCACCGGATCATAACCCATTGACAGCACACAGATTTCTAACTTCTCCTGTTTGTTGCCCATGCGGCATGCATGCCTGTAGAGGCACTTCAGCTGGGCTGTTTTGGTGGAACACTCCTTAATTCTAAGTGTTTTATGGATGTTTCTCTGTAGGCTTCTACTACCTCAGGAGCCCCTTGTTAATCTGTGTAAGACTTTAACTGTACTGTCACATCCCCAGCTCGCCTCAGAATAACCGGTTGAAGGCCCTTTGTAGCACCCTGTCCCTCTAACCCTGGTGTGTCATCCCACAGCTTGTCACAGACAAGCCTGTATCGTTATTCCTCTTCACATCTAATTTAAAGCCCTGTCGATGAGCCCAGAAGACTGTTGCTAGCATAACATAAAAGCAAAGCTGGTACTGTAATGACTCGCAAAGCAGAGCCATCCTCGGAGTTCTCATATAAATGTTGTTTGACAGTATGTATCCTTGCAAAGTAATGCTTTCAATTATCACTGACACTTTGACTCACTAGTTAGTGTGTGTCATCCTAGAGAGCATTTCTGCTACTCATGCATATTCATTAATTGAGATGCATTAAACTAAAAGGGTGTGAGTGTTGTCAAAGCTGAGAAGTCAGACTCAAATTAACAAAACTGAAGTTGGATCACAGCTTTTAAAGGCAAGTTCAGGTTTTCCTCTTTTTTTTCCTTTTTTTTCTCTTTTATTTTCTTTTTGGTGATACGTATTCCTGCCCTATTTTGAAAGTAGTTACCCGATCGGTTAATTTACAGATGTCAGATATAGGATAGATTTGCAAGAAAGAGGTCTGTGGTTATTTCCAGCACCACTGTATCTGGAAATCATCTTTTGTGGGAAGGAACTGAAAGGTCTGCTCTTCAATTTTCACCTTAATGGCTATAAACCATGCTGTTCCAGTACATCTATGCACAGTGACCAAACTGGTAATACAGAATAATGATTTGCTTAAAAAGATGCATATTAAGCTTAACTTAAACATTCTGACCTGAATATGTTAACACCATGTCATCCATTCTTTTAAAAAACACTGTTCATTTGGCCTTCATCTAGATTTTCAGGAAAGAAATTATAGGCTGTGATAGTGTGAGACAGCCCTCTCAAAGAAGTAGTCATTGTCACAGTAGTCATTTGAGCTTTCCTGGACAAAGTGACAAACCCGCATGCGTAAGGGGGTAGGAAAACATGGTTGCCTCTCATTTTTAAAGTCCTGCATAAATAAAAATTTTCCAAGTGAGAGATTCTACTTTTTCAGTGCAGCTGTCAGAAAACGTTATTGTTGAAGGTATAATAAGCTGTTCCTCCTTGCAGCTCATCATCTCCTTACATAACGTCTGATTAGGCAGCTGTATAAAGATAAGGTCGTATATTGGTCTATGAAATGTTCTTGAAAAAAATTGTTATTTAGATAAAACTAGATGCAACTCAGTTGAGTGAATTTCTACCTTCTATTTCTATTCTAATGTGGCCTCTGTTTTTTTTTATTAGAAGACAACAATGGATGGTCTCTTCAATTTGATAAACATTATACGAAGGACAAATATAATAAACTGAAATCTCTGTATGCATTTCAGATAAAGACACCTGAGTGCTGTAAGTGATTACAGATATTATTTGTGTATCGTGTGCGATGATTCTTAGAAAGAAATATGCAGCAAATATGCTTATCAGAAAGAGAAATATAGTGCAGCTTAATTTCTAGTAAAACAGAATTAATGCTTTAGATTTAAATGCATTAAAGCTAATTTCAGTTCCATTAAGAGTGATTAATTTTCTGTAAAAGAAGTATTAAAGATATGCCAATTACAAGGGCAATATAAATGTTTATCTGAAAATATTAGTACTGCTGGAAAGGCTATGAAACACATAACTTGCAGAGTGAAATGAAGGCAATATTCCTCCAAATTCACTTCTTCATACATCAAATGATTCTTGCAAGCCCCCTCCACTTCTGAAGGCATTTGTCCCATTGTACAGATTTTCTGACTCTGCTATCTACCATGAGCACTAACTTAAGGAAGAGAGATAGGGTGAAAGGGAGCAAAAACTTCCTTACTCATTTTCATCCCATTTCCACCTGGACATAATTGTGCTCATTCTAGTAAATATAAGAGGATTGAATAATCTAAAAAAGAATCACAAATAATCCATGCCAGATCCCTGTATATCAAGCTTAAAGCTCAAGAGATTTTACAACCCGTTTCACAGAAGTCAGAAGGCAACATAATTTTTTGATGTCCCTTTATGTTTTCAATTAGGGTCTTCTTCGCAGGTCTGAATCAATTACACAGAAACATGCTCCTTATTTTCTGTTTAATGCAGCCTGGTGTGTCTGTCTTGTGCTCACTGTTCTTTCACACCATATTTCTTTTCTCCACATCCCATCTCATCCCACCTGTTGTCTCAACCACATGCTTGTTCTCGCGCAGTGGCTGGCACCGTGCCAATGGAGTGTACCTGCCAAGGCCTGGAGATCTTCTGCGATGCTGCCAAATTGCGTGCTGTGCCATCAGTTTCTTCAAACATAACCATAATGTAAGTAGAGAAAAAGAAGTGGTCTTTTGCTCTGCTCAGGTTTGACTGTCAATCCTACCGCCTTTTCACAACCACAGCTTCATAATTATGACTGGCTGGCTCAGATGGTGCTTGTGAAAGCACAGCATCTTTCTGTTGACAAGTCCTTTAATGTTTTAAGTACAGAAAAGGAACTAAAAATTTCCTTGTGAAGTGGTCATTTCATGTTTGTAGTAGTGACTTGAGCTAGTAAGAGTTTCAGGACATCTAAAGAAATCTTCAAAAGAAGTGTATCCTATTAGGACACTTTGCTTAAGAACTTTTTGTTATTCTATGATCCTGCCAATATTCCTAGTCTATATTTCTGCTCATGAAGTCCATAACCTTGAACTTAGTGAAACTACTTGATTGACCTAATCTTTTTAGTTCTAATTTGACCTCTCTGAATGTGTCATTATTTATTTAAAAGGATTTTATCTGGGCTGGGTCATTAAACAGATATGTATGTGTAAGCCAAACTTTTTGAAGAGATCAGGGAACAGTTGATATTGCTCTCAGTTTGCACACCACTGTTTGAGAGGTCGTTTTCCGTGTGGTGAGAAAAAAGCAGCATTACTTGTCCTTACCTGAGGATCTTTTGTGTACAGGGTATGGATCTTTCCGTTCAGTATTAGTTTGTTCTTACGTGTGGCTGAGATTCTCCATGTCCAAACATTGCAATAATTCATGTCCAAATACTGCAAGATTCATGTGGAAAGTCAAATATATGTTTAACCTGACTGTTGTGTCAGATTCAACAAAAATTTCAAAAATAGTGGCCCAGTTCTACCATTAGAAAAAGCAGTGAGTTAGTTCAGCTGTCTTTCAGGTTAGACTCTCTTCAAATCCAACCATGTCCTGAACAATTTTTATTCTTGACAGGACACTTGAGTCAGTGCTCAATGGAGTTGAGGACATAGGACACCTGCACCAGGAAATAAGCTCTATATGCATTTCAGATTTGAAATAGATCTGTGGTTTATTTTATACTCAAATCTCTTTAACTCTTGGATGTAACTTACTTTGCGAGTTGCTCTGAGGACATGGAAAAATATTTTTTGTTGATAAAGAATTTGGCTTACTGCTTAAATAGATCCAAATATTCAGACAAACAGAGGCAGCATATTCAGATAGTTTCATGTTCATTTCGCTGTTTAGCAGTGCAAAAGCTACTCTTTAATAACAAAAGTGGCAGTGCTGTAGGAAGCTGGGAGAGTAGTTTTACTGTGTACATTCATTCGCTCATGCAGCCCAGAAGGCCAGCTGCATC